>NW_027636050.1:74495-144583 GCF_903797595.1 Erithacus rubecula | reverse complement strand
AGGTCCCGCTCCCCTGGGCTCTCCTGGGATGGGTTCTGGGCCTTGCAGCCCAGAGCTGCTGCTGCCCGCTCTGGGCTGGGACCCGCAGCATCGCCCCCGCCTCAGCCAGCTCAGCTCAGCCCCTGCTGCCCGCGGGCAGGGAGCTGCTGTGTGCGAAGCTCAGCTTTCCTCCTTCCACCAGGAGGAAGAGTGTGTACGGGAGCGCTCCATCTGCCTCTTCAGAGCCTGCGGGCAAAACAGTGCAGAGGGACAAAAGGCCATGAGAAGAAACTCGTGGAAGGCTCGGTCAGGCTTGTCCTTCACATGAGTGACCAGGCCCCAGTGTGGCCAAGGTACCGATGTCCAGGCTGGGCAGTGACCCAGAGAGGGGCGGCTGACACCCCAGGGATCCCGGGCATTGGGGTGAGGCCTCCTCCACAGCCCTGGTGCCACTCCCAGCCTCTGTCCTGCAGGCCTCCAAGAAGCCACCTGGCTATAGCAGAGCTCCTGAAGTGGAAAGAGCTGAAGCACCTGGTGCAGACAGAGCAGACATGGAGGATGGGCGAGTGCTTGGTGAGGAAGAGCACCAGGCTGGGCGAGGACTGCCCACCACACCATGCTGGGGCTGTGAGCTCTGCAGCTGGGCCTGTCCTGGGCCCAAAGCCCGGAGCTGCACCCTTGCCCCTGTCTCAAGAACAGCAGCCTCCTCATGTCCCTCCATGGCTGCAGCATGAGGGAGGGCTCTGGGGCACAGGGTGTTGGCAGGAGGGGCTGCTCTGGCCAGCCGGGAGCCTCTTAGAAATGCCCACACCCCTGTGCTCTCCCCAGCTGGCCAAGGACAGCAGCAGGGCTGAACAGTTCATGTGGGACAGCCAGCTCTACCTGCTGAGCCCTCAGGCCCCCATGCGAGAGGCGGCCCTCAGGTTCATTGGTGAGTCCCAGTCCCCAGGGTCCCTCTTGGGGCAGCCTGGCCTCGTCCCCCCCAGCCCTGGGGCTGCCACGGGCAGGGCTTGGTCTCCCTGTGCCCACTGTGAGTGGCTTTGGTGGCCGCCTTGCCCAGTGCCAGCCCCGGGCTGCTGAGCGGGTCAGGCAGGGCCAGGGGCCACGCTGCTGGATGTACACTGGGGAGCAGGGGCTGATGGAGCTCTGTGCCCAGGGCTGGCTGCGCGGCACCTGAGAGAGCAGAGTGAGGACACCCTGGCTGATGTCATCTGGAGTGAGTGGGGAGCCAGGGCCTGGGGGAGCCAAGGGGTCTCTGCACAACAGGGGCTCATCTGGGCTCTCTTTGTGTGCAGAACTTGAAATACTGCAACAAGAGAGAAGGATGCCTCCATCCATGTGCCTGGCAGCTCAGACCAGCTTGATCCTGAAGTCTCTGAAAAAAGCAGCGAGATCAAGATTCTCCCTGCGCACGCTGTGCTGCTGGTGCCACGAGCAGAGAGGGACCTTCACATAAGGCTTGTCAGGGACACAAAACTCAAACACCTGCTGAATCGTGAGGTGTAAAAGGATGTCCTGGCTTTCTAAGCTCCTTCTCAACGTGCAGCCCAGCATTCCCGTGACTCCACACATGCCCCTGACAGTAGGGGCTCCATTTCGCTACAGCCCTGAGCATGGGTGTGAGGTGGTCTAGAGTAACCCTGGGGTCATGGCCCAGTCCCCTCCTGGCTCTGCTCTGAGGCTGAGCTGCCCACCCTCAGCCCCTTCTGCTCTCCTGCCGGCCTCCCCCAGGCTGGTCCCAATAAGGACAGAGGTGCTGTCTGTGGAGAGATCCAGATCCCAGTCCTGGGGCAGCCACTGGGCCATCTTTTTCAAGTCATTCAGGACAGAATGACTGCTTGATGGATGGCCTCTGCACCCACTTCATCTGTCAGCAGGAAGGTAATAGAAGCTGTGGTGGGCTGCATCCCTGCACACAGCCACATGCTCCCCGATGCTCCTCCTCTTGGGCCTTGTGATGGCCCCTTGTGTGCTAGACACGGGGGCTCACATGGGTTCTGCTTCTTCCACAGAATTTGAAAGATTGCAGGCCAGAGAGAAGGATCGTGGGTGCTCAGACCTGGGTGTCTAAAATCCTAAGATTCTATTCTATACAATTCCCACGTTTTAGACCCATTTTAACCCTGCGCTCTCAGAACCTCAACCCTCTCCGTGCCTCTTCTCCCTGCAGCAGCCGCCCCGTCCATCGCCTCCGTTCCCGGGAACAGCAGCCATGGTGTGCTCCAGCCCCGCGCTCGGAGCTCAGGAACAGCCGAGCTGCAGCCAGGACGAGCGCCCGTCAGGTTGGCGAGCCACAGCAGCTCTGGCTCGGCACCGGGGCGCGCACCTGGGCCTGGCCCCGATCTCGCAGGACCCCGAGGATCGCTGCAGCATCTGGGAGAACCTGGTGAGCCTGGTGGATTTTCAGTGCCCAGGCTTCCCGCTGAGCGCCGGGGAGCTCTGCCACTACATCGACATTCCGCGCTCGCCCGCGTCCTCCGGCGCCAGCGCGGTGACCGCCACCCTGGCCCTGTCCCCTCCCCTCCCCGGGACATGGACTACAAGAACAACGCGCACCTCAAGCCGCCCTACTCCTACGCCACCCTCATCCGCATGGCCATGGAAGCCAGCAAGGAGCCCAAACTCACCCTGGCTGCCATCTGCAAGTGGATCAGTGACAACTTCTGCTATTTCCGCCACGCCCATCCCACCTGGCAGGTAGGAGGAGCTTTGGAGCCCTGCTGGGCTGCCCGGGGCTCTTTGCACAGCGCCGCGCTCCCGTGGCCGTGCTGATGCCACCGGCAGCACTTCACCCCCGCGCTTTGCTCTCTTTTGCACCCAGAGCTCCATCCGGCACAACCTGTGCATCAACAAGCGCTTCATCAAGGTGCCCCGGGAGAAGGGCGAGCCGGGCAGAGGCGCCTTTTGGAAGCTTCGCCCCCAGGACGCCGAGGGGCTGAGGAGCAGCAGCTGCAAAGGGCGCAGGAGGCGTCCGGAGCAGATCCTGGCGGGGTCGGGCAGACGAGCCCGGCCCGGTACCCGGCCCGGAGCCCATCCCGGAGCTCAGCCCGGTGCCCATCCTGGAGCCCATCCCGGAGCCCATCCCGGTGCCCATCCCGGAGCCCATCCCGGAGCTCAGCCTGGTGCCCATCCTGGAGCCCATCCCGGAGCCCATCCTGGAGCCCATCCCGGAGCCCATCCCGGAGCCCATCCCGGAGCCCATCCTGGAACTCAGCCTGGTGCCCATCCCAGAGCCCCGCCCAGTGCCCATCCCGGAGCCCATCCCGGAGCCCATGCCCGTGCCGATCCCTGGAGTCCATCCCAGGCCTATCCTAAAGGCCCAACACAGAGCCCATCCAAGTGCCATTCCGGAGGACATCCTGGAGCCATCATGGTGCCCATCCCAGTGCGACCTCCTGAAGCCCATTCCAGTGGCGATCGGGGCCTGTCGCTGCCCCTCCCGCCCGCAGCTGCCTCGAGGGGGGTTGAGTGCGGAGCTGCAGCAAGCTGCTGCGCGAGTTTGAGGAGTTGAAAGCGGCCCCAGCGGAATCCACCTGCAGTGCGAGGCCTTTGGATGCCCGCAGCGCCCAGGAGGAGACGGGCGAGACTGCCGGAGCTGAGGACAGCGCTGACTGGGAAAGCTCGCTCCGATCTCGGCCCGGAGCCAAGAGATTCTCCTTTTCAGCGAACCTGGCAGACACCTGGGGACTGTCCACAAGAGCCGCTCCTGCATGAGCTCAGCCCCACCAAGCTGATCTGAGCTGAGCTCGGCTTTGGATGAAACGTGCTGGCCACGGTTTCCTGGAGGCGGCCTGGCACGGGGATAGCAGTGAGACCCTCCCCAGCTGCATCCCCGCCGAGCAGGGGGCTGCGAACATCCCGAGCTCCCTGCCCGGCGGGGATGGGATGGATTGGGACTCCCTGACCCTCTTCAATCTCTAGTAGAGATGGAGATAGATAGACAGACTAGATTAGAATTAGATTCAATCAGATGGGTTTAGGAGGGGCTTTGGGGGTGGGTGTAGATGGTTTTGTGGACAAGGTTTATTTTTGCTGCTTTCTGTTCTGTTTTTGGGAGTTTTTTGGGTTTTTTTTTATTTGCTTAGGAAATGTTGTTAGAGAACTGCACAGATATTTGAGCCACTTTGCCTTTGGTTTTTTTTTTTTTTTCATTTATTAAGAATTTTTATGAGATAGATTAAAAATAAAGTAGAGAAGAACTGCATGGTGAGTGTGTTGTATCTGGTGAATAATTTTTTATCCAGCATCCCTGATCTCCAAAATGTGCCACCACAGAGGGGGATTTGCTGGAATTCCAGGAGAGCCCAACTCAGGAATGCTCAGTGGGACTCTGGGATTGAGCCCCGGAAAGGAAGGCATTATTGGAATTATTCACATTATTTCACATATTTACACATTCACCCCGGGTGCCCAACCCCCACCCCAGCAGAGCCCCCCCGGGCACTGGCAGTAGCCCATCCCCCACTCTGGCAAGACCCCCCCCACCCACCACCCCAGAAAACCCCAGAGACCCCAGGATGGATACAGCCCCCCACCTCACAGACACCCCCAGAAAACCACAGGGCTGGGGGGTGACACAGAGGTGACACCGGCCCCAGGGGTGACACGCACTGAGGGTCACAATCCTCATTTTCCCCAATTTTTCACCCCAGGGATCCCCTGCTCCCCCTCCCCTGCAGGGGGGTGACTCCAGACTGACCCCAGGTGATCCCCAGCAGTTTTTGGGGTGCTTCCCAAGAACTACCAGAAATTTATTCTACTTTACCCACATTTCAACATTACTGTGCTATCTTTGCATTCTAATACAATTTTTATGGATTTCATCCACATTAACACCAGATTCTGGTTGATCCTGGGCTTGAGCCCCCCTGCCCCCCAAAATCCAAATGTCCCCATAAATTCCTCCAAGCTCACTCTGGATTTTTCATTTTTATTTTCCCAAATTTTGTGAATCCGAAGCTTCTCCTCAATACAAAATTTTCCCTCTTTTTCCTGAACAATGCTGCGTTTAAGGGGAATATGTAAGTGGAAAACGGAATCAAATGGTTAAATTGGATGTGAGTTGTGTCTGAATTCCTCAAGGGGGGGGCTGTGAACCCCACAAAAGGTGAGGAAGGGGGTGGCTCCTCCTTTATACCCCAAACAAGATTCAAAAGGGAAATTACCAGGTGTCCCCACACCCTGTGTCCCCCCAAAGCCACTGGAGCCACCAATTCCTTTGGGATTTAACAAACCACCCAAATTTGGGGTGAATTCACTTTGCCACATGGCCTTGGATTCTCTGCTTGCTGGCCAGGGAGGAGCCTGTGCTGTTCTTGGGGAGGAATGTTGCAGGAATGTCTATCAGTGCTGTGTTTGAAGTCCAGTCAGGCATCACCTCGATAGAAAGAGCAGCAGAGGAGTGGCAGAAAGAAGAAAATTCTTCATGGTGGGATTGGCTTCCAAATTGGAGGCTGCTGTGAAATGAGTTTGTTGCAGTCACTGTAATCATTGCAGTGTGAGCACTTGGTGTGTTATGGTTCCATGTTAGAGTTGTTGTGACACTTTGTGCTAGGAAACGGAGTATTGAGACACAGTCTCAAGAAAAAGGGGGGATTTGATGAAGAGCATACAGAATAGCAACCAATCTGGCATGTTTTAAAAGGAATGCGAATTTAAAGGAATGCTAACAGCTCTGAGGAATGAACTTGAACAGCACCTAACTGAAGAACAAGAACAAGAACATATGCCTTTATGCCTAATACCTAAATGTAAGGTTCTATTATGGTAATAATTGCTATGAAGTTTGTAGTTCATCTCTAGGTCAAAGCACTGAGTGAAGTACTGAGGCCTGAGCACCCAGGTCCTGAGAGAGGTAGCCCTGAGCAAAGCTGAACTCTAGATGAACCTTCCAACCAAATGTTATATTTGTATCAGCTCATTACTGAAGCTTTGTTAGCAATATGATCTCCTGTATATGTGCATTGGTGAAACATGGATTTATCTTCCTGTGTTTTAGAAACCAGACGAGGCCACATCTGGCTTTGTTCGGGGTGTATGGGTCAAAGTACCTCCCTTGGTTCCTCCTGTGAGGCCTGGCCAGGCTTTGGGAGAAACCAAACTTGAGAATGAAACCAGGTGTTATAGATAATAAAGAGATTCAGCTGAATTGAGTATAATCAAAATAAACGATAATTTATTTTGTGACTAGGATACGCTCCCTGACAGCCACAAGTCGTGAGGGACAATGCAAGCCCGGGGATTGGCGCTGGGTGAACACCCTCTGATCCCCCAATGTTCACAAATCCACCTTGGTCAGTCCAGTTTTTATACAGTCTTCCTAGCCTGGAGCAGAGGTCTTTGTCTCCTTTCCTCATTCAGCATATTCACGTGGTTTTCTTTCACTGCATTGAGCTGGACAAAACCATATTCTGGGAGACAATGAATTCTGATGAAGGCTGGTTCTGGTTTATGGGAAGATGGTATTGAAATCTATCTTGCAGGTCTTGGTTTATGGGATGCTGACATTCAGATGGTGTTTTCCTGATGGCTCTGATTATCTTGATCGTGGGTGTTTGCTGGGCTCTCATTGTCAGGGTGTTCCCTGGACAGTTCCTGAAAGAGCCATCTCTGCTGTGGTCACGGCTATTTACTTGTTAATCTGGGTTGTCCTGCTTTTGTTGGATGTTACAATGCTGTGATGAAGCAATTTGTGTCCTTTTCGTCCATGGCCCTCTTTTTGGTTTCTGAGTTTTTATTATTTTATTCATACAAGCATTGCTTATTCTACATTATTTTACAACTTTACACAAATTACATTATATCATATGTTACACAGGTGTTCCCTCACTAGAAGTAATGTCAGCTTGTTTGTTTATCAGTGTAGAAGCTGGGCCCTCTCACAGCGAGGTTGGAGCCTCGTGGCCTGCAAAGGTGGGTGCACCTACAGGGACTCCCAGTGTCCTGGGGTGGCTCTGCAGCCCTTGGCTGTGACAGCTTCCCCAGCTGATGTGTGCACCTGGGGGATGGCAAAGCCTGAGGGTAACTGGTGCTGTCTCTTAATCACTACAGGCAATCTTTGGTAGTGAGGATTGGGTGCATTGCTGAGCTTCTCCTTTTGTAATTCTTTGCACTTTTGCATTATATAAATTACTCTGTTCCTTAAGTCGGTGTCTGTGTCTTCGGTGCTGAACTTGTCTACTAGCAAAACAGGGCCTCATCCTAGGAAGACAAAAAATATCACTCTAAAATTCCCCCTTCCTCCTTGTTCCCCCACTTTATATACTGATCATGATGTCCTTTGGTCTGGAATATCCCCAGGGTCAGTTTCGGTCACCTGTCCTGGCTGTGTCCCCTCCCAACCTCTGCTGCACCACCAGCCCTTCCCCAGCATGGCTGCATGAGGGGCAGGAAAGGCCTTGGCTCTGTGCGAGCTCAGCAAGAGCAAAACCATCTCTGTGTGCTCAGCCCTGTGCTCAGAAGCAGCCCAAACACAGCCCCAGAAGGAAATTCCCTCTGCCCCAGCCCAAACCATTGTTCTTAGCCATCCACCATGGCCTCGGCTCCACGGGTTCCTTTCCATGCCCCCAGCCCTGGCCATGGCCTTTGGGATGGTTGCCATGGCAGCCGACTCTGGCACAGGCTCAGTGCCTGTGTCCATGGAGCCCTGCCCGGCCACGGGCCCTGAGTGCGAGTGACCGTGACAGTCCCCCACCACGGCAGGAAAAAGGTTGATAGCCACGGATCCGACCTCAGCAAAGTGTCTCCTGCAGGTTGTGGTGGCACTGGACAGTAGCAACGGGGCTTTTTGCTGTTTGCCATGGCAATCCTGGTTCCGGTGTAGCCCAGGGGTGGCTGCCATGGCCCTCGGCCCAGCAGTGTCTCAGTGCCAGTGTCGGTGCCATCAAGCCCTACCAGGGGTTTCCATGGCCATTGCCGGGACAGGAGACCCAGGTGTGGTGTTGCAGTGCCTGCCATGGAAACAGTGCCCAGCCCTGACCCTTTCTGTCTGGCTGACCCGGCCTTTGCTCCTGGCACTGGGGTTTGCTGCTGGTCCCGCGGTGCCTGAGCAGCCAGCGTGGCACAGGGCAGGTGCCACGGCACAGCCTTGGCAAGGGATCACCTCTGGCTCTGGGCCAGGTTATTGGAAAGCACCAGATAGCTTATTTTGGCTATGTGGAAAAAGAGCATATCCTGACCTCCTCTCCCAGTGGAAAGGGAATTATGTACGGTACTCTGGAATTATGCAGCTAGAAGTTTTTCTTTTGCCAGGACCACATGGAGATCAATTGGGAATACCAGTTTATGAGGATCTAAAAAGAAAGAAAAGGCATTTGATTGGAGGATTTTAAAATGGGGAGATGCAGAATGGCCCTCTGAACCTATATTGGAAAAATATGACCCAGCTGCCTGGGCACAAGATGGGAGTTGGGGATATTGAACCCCAATAGAATAGGCTGGCTTTAGACTATTTGTTAGCTGAAGAAGGAGGGGTCTGCAGGAAATTTAATACATCAGATTGTTCTTTAAAAATAGATGACAATGGGGATCCCATCTTACATATAATGTCAGAAAAATAACTCATGTACCGGTACAAAAATGTGAATCAATGCTAAAAACAAGCTGGTGGGATAACATATTGGGAATAGAGTGGTGGAATAAGCTAGGCTTCTTCCTTTGATCTGCTACAGCTGGTCTGATATTTCTTCCTTGTTTGATTACCTGTTTTGACTGAACACCAGTGTAGTCCAAGGCATGCAAGTGGTAACAAGGCCTATAAATCCAAAATTGACTATATCTGGAATGGCACAAAAGATCATGGTACTAAAGAAACAAAATAATATAGAAGACCTTTTAAAAGAAGGAAAAAAATATTTAAGAAAAAAGTAGTGAATAATGGAGGCTAGAAAACAAGTATTATTGCTCAAGCCAAATGATTTATAAAAGAAACAGGGAGGATATTGTTATAAGTACATACTATATTATTGGCTTTTATAAATATTAAAATTAATTCTATATGTATAATGTTGGAAAACTTTGCTGTATGAATATAGTTCCTTTTAGTTCTGCTATTAACAAAACTTAGAAATAGTAGTGTGATAAATATATTTTTTCTTGGACTATAGCATAGTGATATAAAAAGCTTTTGTTATGTAACTAACTCAAAGTATGTTAAAAGATAATCAGGAAATCCTTAATGTTCTTGGATTATCCTACCCTGATGAAGATAGCAGTGACACAAAGACTCCCAGGGAAGAAATGTATTGATCATCCACAACAAGACAAAACCACAAAGAGAAATAAAGAATGTTGATTTACAGGATGGAAGGAATGGGCAGGCTGGGGGAGCTCAAGAGGAATGTTTTTGAATAATGCATGAGAGTCTATGAATATGCAGCATGTTGATGCATTGAAAGAAGTGTTTTCTGAATTAGTGTGTACTCTTGGCTGGATGCCCAGAACCCAGCCTTATTAACCCTTTGCTTTATTGTCTTTGTCTCCTACTGTTTTGGGGGCTTTTTTTGTTTGTTTGTCTTAAATTAAGCCTTTTAAAATTTACCAGGAAAGTGAACCTCATTTTTCACAGTTATGCCTTGGGGAAGGGGAACCTCCTTGGTGACACCTTGGACTTTGTACACACTTGAGGAAGGTGTCTGTTTTCACTGGGGAAACTGGAGTTTAGATTGCTAAAATAAAAGAAGAAAGACCCCTCTTTGATTGTGTGCAGCCAGTTCTCCAAGAACTCAAGGCACAGCTTCTCTGACCTGACCAGACCTCCTTAGGAGAGACCATGGATCAGTATCAGTCACTGCAATCACCTCTGCTCTAAAGAGAGAAAGATATCCATTAAAATAGCAATGTGGATTTATTAGAAGCCCTTTGAAATATTTCTCCATAACAAACAAAAAAGAACTTCCTAATGAACTGCACCAGAGCAGAGGGAAATCAAGGCAGACCTATGTTGGTCAGGACTTGCTTGATCCCAGTGAGCCCTGTGGTGCATTTGGTGCTGAGCCCTGGAACCTCAGGGCCAGAGAGGAGATTGCACAAACCTTTCCAGGAGTCAAAATCAGAGGAAAACCCAAAGTGTCTCAAAGCATTAATGGGAACCACTGAGGTTCATCCCCAGCACAGGCTCCTCATGGACTCCTTGGAGGAGAGAATTGGAGGCCAGGATTGCACAAAAACCTCTCAGACACTCAGTGTGGAAAGGAAATTCCAAAGTACCTTAAAAAGGTATTTTCCTCTTCAGAGCATTTAATGTAACACATTACATGCCAAGCGTGCCTTCTAAAGCCTTTAATAGTGCTATGAAGGTGGGGGTGGGGCGGGGGGAGAGGGACAACAGGGTTTTCTAGTTTTTCCTTGTAATCATTTTCACACTGAAAATGGAGTCATCTTCACATACTGAGTTCATGGTCTACCTCTTTACTCACAGATTGTGTAAATTAGGAATCATGCTCTGTGCGTACTTAAATAAAGTGAATGTTCTTGCAGAGATGTATTTGTCAAAAATCTTCCCTCTCTTACCTCTCCTTCAGCTGCAGGGGCAGTGTCTGTGTGCAGAGGTCAAGAGAAAAAGTCCCAGCACAGCAGCACTGCCAGAGAGCAGCAGCACTTGGGTCTTTTGAGGGCTATACTTTCTCCATCTCCACCCCTGAGGAGATGACAAGGACAATTTTATTGTCCTTGTCCAAGACCTGAGTGCTCTGGCAGCTCAGTCCCTGTATTGCAGTGTATCTGTGGTGTGACCACAGGCAGGGACAGGCCATGGGCATGACTGGGACACAGCCAGGCTGCAGCACAGCAGTTCCACCAGCAAAGGGGATTTGCTCAGTGCAGTGCCCAAAGGCTGAAGTCTTTTTACTAAGCTAGTCTCCAGGAGAAGCCCAAGGAATGGGTTTTGCAGAGTCTCACTGTTTTGCTTGTTTGTCCCTGGAGTCAGTGCCATGAGATCAGGGTTCCACTGTGGTACTTCAGGGACTGAAGGCAGGGTCAGATGTTTGTGTTTTGTGTTAGTGCTCAGTGGCCATGGAAGTGACAAATGCCCTCCAAGTCACCTGTCTGGGACTCTGAAACTGTGATGGCTCTGGTGGCAGGTGAACGCTTTCCTGTAGGAAATCAGAGCCTGCCAGGAGAGCACAGAGGATCTGCAGGGACAGCCCATCCCATCAGGTCAGCAGCAAATGGAGCCCTGCAGCAAAATCCTGTCCAGTGTGGGGTCACCCAGAGACCAAGGACTGAATGTCTGCTGTGACCCAGGAGAGCTCTGCAGCCCCAGGGACACAGCAGGCACAGGGAGAGGAGTCTGAGCACTGACTGCTTTGAGCTTCAGGGACCTTCCCCAGGAGAATCCAGGGCAGCCCCAAGGGCATCTGGCAGCCCTGGAACAAGGCAGGCACCTCTGAGCCCCTCCACAGCCCCAGCAGAGCCTGTGTGGGAGGGGGTCAGTGCAGGGAGCACCATCAGCTGCCTCTGTGTCCCAGGCTGAGCAGCAGAGCCCAGCAGAGGCAGCCCAGGGCCCCGGGCAGCACAGCCCCCGTGCTCTGCAGAGCAGCAGCCCCAGCTCGGGCTCTGGGAGCAGGGCAGGGGCTGCAGCAGTGGCTGCTCAGGCCAGCACAGACGTGTTCCCCTGGCACAGGCTCTGTGGGCAGCTGGAATGTGCCAGGAGCAGAGCAGGAGCCCCTGGGATGCAGAGAAGCCCTGGAAAGAGGCTGCCCTGTCCCTGGGGCAGCAGCAGCTGCCTGAGGAACCTTGGGGCCAACTCTGATGCTGTGCTGGGCAGCGGGGCTGGCCCGGGGGCTGCAGGAAATTCCCAAGCTGAGCATCTGCTGAGCATTCCAGACACAGAGTGGCTGTCCCTGACCTGCAGTGCCTCCAGTTGTTGCTGCAGGAGGTAACCATGACTATGTCACCTGCACTGTTGGGCTGGGGCAGGGACAGGGAGAGGAAAAGAAGGAACCCTAGGTAATGTAAGTCACCTGCAGTGTCAGAATGGTGCCCATGGTTCCATGGAGCCCCACAGTCCCACAATGGTCTCCTCGTCACACCAGGCCCCACAGTGTCACAAGGCATCTTTGGTTCTATGGGGCCCACAATATCTGCTTTGCCAATGGGCAAGGTCAGCACCGAAGACACGGACACCAACTTAAGGAACAGAGTAATTTATATATTGCAAAAGTGCAAAGAATTACAAAAAAAAAAAAGCTGGCTGGGCACAAGTGGGGCAGCACAGCAAACAGGGAGCCTGCGAATCTCTTCCAGAGACTGCTCTGCCTGAACAGCTCAGCCAGCGGGAAGGAGCTGCTCCACACGGGAACCAGGAACAGAAGACACTCCTATTTTATGGCATGTTTTCTGTTTTAAACTAAAGAAAAAGAAAAAAGAAAAGAAAAAACCTCTATAAAATGTGAAAGATAAAACCCCGCCCAAGTTTGCAGTGAAAAATCTTCCGTAACTTTTAATTCAGTTTAATAATTGATCTTTCACAGCAGAAAACTCAGTTATTTACTTTGTAAATGAGTTGATGGCATTGATACATTTTACTGGCCTCAGTAACCTTTTCTAAAAAGATTTTGAGGTTTATTTCCAATATAGTTATTTTAAATTGTGGTAGAATTGGAGTGAAACAAGAAGAAATTGCTTTGTGCCCTGCCAGCTCCTGGCAAGACTGGCAATCTAAACTCTGTCACTGCCCAAATCCTTTAGGAGATGCTCTTCCTTCTCACCCCGTGAAAGACCTGCACATTCCCTTTGAAACTGTCAGGGGCTTCTTAAAGACGGAAAGTCCCACTTACAGCTTTTTGCTTGGTTTGGGAGTGCAGAACGGAAATTCTCCTTCCATCAGCTCCAGGCTGCACTGCCTTAGGAACACGGCCCCTCGCCAGGTTTTGCCCACTCGTGGCACTTCTAGAGGAAGAAGAAAGTGCAACTGCACAATTCCAGCCAAAAAGGAATGAAGAGTGGGACATCCTGTGGAAATCCAGAGGTTCAGCTGGCACCGTGGAGAGTGTGGGTTCTTGCCCATTGGGTGTGTGTCCCTAACAGCAAACCCTTGGCCTGCAGGAGCGTCTCACTCACCTGCAAAGCAGAAAGCTCAGGCGGTGCGCTCGGAACGGGCTCGTCTGGTGCAAAGCTGTCAGAGCCCTGTGAGGGCAGAGCCCTGTGCCCAGGGCTGAGCCCAGCAGAGCCCTGGCACAGCCCAGAGCCAGCCTCAGCATCTGCAGAGCCCGGCTGCAAGGAGAGAAACCAGAACCCGCCCGTCAGCCGAAGGCTCCTGTCCCCCCTTGTCCCGACCCCGCAGTGCCCAGGCCGTGCTGGCTGTGCCCAGAGCTGGGCACAAACCTCCCAGTCACTGCTGCCCCTGGGAGCAGAGCAGGAGGGCAGCACGTGTGCCCAGCCTGCAGCCAGCCATGGCACATCCAGCCCCTCAGCAGCTGCCCAGAGCCAAGAAGCAGCTTGGCAGCCACTCAAGAGTTCCTTGCAGCCACCCCAGCAAAGGGGGGAACCTTTGGTTCCCAGCCAGGCCGTGCCATGCCCAGATCTGGGAGCATCCCCCTGCCTGGGGACTCACCTGCAAATTTGGCCTGGAATGTCCTTTGAAGAAGGTGCCAGGAATCGAAGTCGATCATCTCCAGCTGCCAGTGGCCAGGGCCAGGCAGAGGTTGTCATCCTTGAGGTTGTCCTTGCAGCAGCCCCACCTGGTACAGCTTCTCCAGGAGCTGCTTCTCCTTCCCTGGGGGCCAGACCAGGCTGTCTGTGCTCTGCCCAGGGACTCAGCCATCACTGAACCAGGACAGGTAAAACCAGGTCGAATGGTGGCTGCCAGTGCTTGCAAGACCAGCTCAGCTCCAGAACAGATGCTCCCATCTGATGACCCCTGCTCCATGGTACAAAAAATCTGGGTTTCTTTGCTTCTTGTGACCAAGAGATGTGTGTAGCTGTTTGATCAAAGGCTCCTGGATTAAATGGTGCCTGTGAATCTCTCCCATCTTCTAGGGCAGATGAACATCCTGCAGCCAAGGGTCATAGAACAGATCTTCCACAGATGGCCTGTCCAAGGAGCGCATGGATAAACACCAGCTGATAACATCTCGGCACTCTGGGGAGAGAAACCAGCAACCACCAGTCAGCTGGAGAAGGACCCTGTTTGCTTCGCCCCACTGTTCCCATGCCCAGGCGCTGCTGGATGTGCTCAGAACTGGGCCTAAACTTTCCAGACAACTCCCTGTTTTGGAGGAGAGCAGGACATGTGCCACCTCCTCAGCAGCTGCCAGAGCAGGATGCTCACGAGCCCACTGCTGTCTCCCAGCACTGGTATTCCCCGTGCCCAGAGATGAGGATCCACCTTGAGAAAGCCCTCGTGGGAACTTGAGCTGGCCCCGGATGATGTCCCGGCCCTTCTTGAACGGGTGTTTCCCGCAGACCATCTGGTACAGCACGATGCCCAGGGACCAGATCGTTGCTGCCTCGCCATGGTAGCATTTAAGCTGGGTCCATTCAGGGGGGCTGTAGGATGGTGTTCCTATGGAATACAGATGGAGCTCATCAGGGGGATGCTGCTGCTCCCAGAGCCTGGCCCCAGCATCCCTGGGCATGGGGGGGCTGCAGCAGTGGCACAGGGGGTGACCTGCTGCCTCCTTGCCAGCACCTGGCTCTTGTGTACAAAACTGGGGCTAAAAAAGAAGCCACTGGCATTGGTAGAGGGCAGTAGAAGCCCTGGGAAGGCCCAGCTAGGACACACAGAAGAAAAACCCACCCAGTGGTGGGAAAAACCCACTCTCCTCCCTGCTTGCATTGCCCCCAGAAAACATTAATAAGCTAAGGCAAACAAGGGCAGCAAAGCAGTCCAAGCCCTTCCTCGCCTGCACACCAAACTGAGCAGTGCCCAGGTCTGACCCCCCTCTCTGCCACCCCCATGGGGTTTGTGCTGGGCTGGCTAAGTGGCTGGTGAATGAGGTTGGCAGAGCTGGCAGCTGGCCCCCCTCTGAGCCCCACCTGAAAGCAACTTGGCTGCAGAAGCAACACCATGGCCTGCAGCAAAGGGGGAAATCCCTGGTGCCACAGCCAGGCTGGGCAATGAGATGCCCAGGAGCATCTCCCAGGCTCGGCTCACCTGCAAACTGGGTGTAGACTGTGTCCTGGAGGAAGGTGCCACAGCCGAAGTCAATCAGTTTGAGCTGCCCGCTGTCCAGGTCGATGATGATGTTGGCCGGTTTTGATGTCCCTGTGCAGGACCCCGCAGCTGCTGCAGTGACGCACGGCCTCCAGCACCTGGCGAAACAGCCCCCGCGCCTCCTCCTCCGGCAGGAATCTCCGAGTCGCGATGAAATCACGGAGGTCCTGACATCGCTCTGGACGCTCCATCACCAGCAAGAAGCAGCTGGACAGCTCAAACCACTCCAGCAGCTGAATGACTCCAGGGAACCCAGTGGACACCTTGTCCAGCAGCACAATCTCCAGGGGTGCACGGGCGCCGTCAGGCTGCGCGAGGAGCACGATGCTGTCAGCGGGGCTGAGGCCGTGCCAGGGCTCTGGGGCTCCTCAGCCAGCCCGGGATGCTCTGCACCCCCCCGCTCACCCCACGCCCGCTCTCCCTGCAGGGCTCCCGGCGGCTCCCACCCTGCCGGGCCCCGGCTCCTCGCCGCCCGGCACGCCCCGCCTTCTACCGCTGGCCCCGCTCACTCACCAGCTCGCCCCAGTGCTGGATGCGATTCCGGGGCACGCGCTTGATGGCAACCTGTGAGCCAAGGGGAAGCAGCGGGCTGAGCTCACTGCCCAGCACGCCGCGCTCCAGCCTCCCCTTCCTCGTCTTCTTCTTCCTCCTCCCTCCTCCTCCCTCCTCCTCCGCCCCCTGCCCACTCACCGGGGCGCCGTCCGCGAGCCGGTGTGCCCGAGAAGACGCTGCCAAAGCCGCCTCTGCCCAGCAGCGAACCCATCCGGTACCGCTCCTGCAACGCCTCCAGCACCTTCCCTGCGGGCGACACGCGGCTGTCAGCGCTCGGCCCGGGGCCAGACACGGCCCCCAAGTGCCCCCCGAGCGTCCTGGGTCGGGCATCCCCACCCGCCCGGGCCCTGGCGGAGCTCGGGCTGAAGGAGCCACAGCGGGGGCGGCGGGAGCGGCCGCGCCGTGTGTGCCCTCCGCAGACCCCGGGAGGAGCCTGGGGCCGGGGCTGGGACTGGGGCCGGGACAAGCGGAGCCAAAGAGAAGTGATGCCTCCCCAGCCCCAGGCACTGATGCCCAGCCAACAGCGCCACAGCCAGGACAGCGAGAGCCGGGCGGAGGCGAGACCGCGGGGGATGGGCGGAGCCGGGGCTGGGGCCGGCGACGGGGCAGGGGCAGCCCCGCCCGGGGCCGGGGGCGGGCCTCGGAACATGGCCCGGACGGGAAGAGGGGAGAAGGGAGAAGAGGGAGAGCGTCGGGGAAAGCGGACTCCGAGAAGAGAAGGAACAAGAGATCCAGAGGATCTGTAGACTCGCTGCTCGCCGCTGCTGCTGCCGCCGCTGCTGACCTGCCCGCTCGCTGCTGCTGCCGCACGCTGCAGCTGTTGCTGTTGCAACTGCACCCCCGGGGCCGTTTCTCCGCGTGTTCGCTTGTCCGAGTGTCAGCGTTCCACGCTCGCCCCAGCTCGCCCCATTGCCGAGCCCCCGCGCGCCCCGAGGGCAGCCCCTGAAAACTGTCCCCAGCACGAGCCGGCCGCGCCGGGGGTTCCCACGCAGAGCCGGGGCCGGGCCGGGGGGCTCCCCGCAGATGATGGGGCCGGGCCCGACGGGGCCCGGGGGGCACCGGCCCAGAGGCCCCACTGCACCACACCAGGAAGCCTGAGGCCGAAGGAGTAGGAGAGATTAGTTAACTTGATCACACTGTGGATTGAGAAGCGGAAATGACTTTCATGTGGTTCCCGAGCTGTCCATCACTCATTCAGCTCTCCGATTGGTCCCCGCAGCTCACAGGGGAGGCCCCCAGACGCGGGACAGCCCCTCCCACTCCCCGGCCTCGCGTTGCTTCCCTCAGGTGAAATCCACCCCTCCCCCAGCACGCGAAACCCACACAAAGACAAAAACAATAAAGCAAAAGTTTCTTATCTCCGGGTACTTGAAGTTCAGCCCAGAGCACACACTAACTCAGAAAAGACTTCCCTAAATGCATCAACATGTTGAGTATTCATTGACGATTCCCGATGCGCTCTCCCGGGGGTCCCTGCGGGGGTTCCACCCTGGGGGGGCTCGGACGGGGCTTGGCCCAGACCCCCGCCGGGACCCTCCCCAAAAAACCGCCTAGGATGCCCCCCAAAAAACCGACTGGGACCAGGTCAGTGACTGGGGGAGGGTGCCGGCTCTTTCTGGGGGGTCCCGGTGTTTCAGGGGGGTCTCGGTATTTTTTTTTTGGGGGGGGTCCCGATATTTGGGGGGGGTCCCGATTTTGGGGATTCTCGGTATTGGAGCGGGGGAGTCCCAGGATTGGGGATCCCGATATTTGGGGGGGGTCCCGCTATTTTTGGGGGAGGAGTCCCGGTATTTGGGGCGGGTGTTGATATTTGGAGGGCGGTCCCGGTATTTGGGGAATCGCGAATGTTTTGGGGGGGTTCCAGTATTTGGGGGACTCCCAATATTTGGGGGGTCCTGGTACTTTTTGGGGGGGTCCCAGTGTTTGGGAGGGGGTGTCTCTATTTTTTTGGGGGGGGGGCCCGATATTGAGGGGGTTCCAGTATTTGGGGGACTCCCAATATTTGGGGGGTCCCGGTGTTTTTTTTGGGGGGTCCCGATATTCCGGGGGGGGGGGGGGGTTATTTGGGGATCCCGGCTCTTTTTGGGGGATCCTGGAGTTTGGGGGCTCCCAATATTTGGGGGGGGTTCCGATATTTGGGGGGTCCCGGTAATTTTTGGGGGGGGGGGGGTCGGCTCTTTTTGGGGGTTCCCAGTATTGGGGGGAGGCTCTGATATTTGGGGAGGGGGGGGGTCGGTCCTGTTATTTTGGGTTCTTGTATTTTTGGGGGGTTCCCTCTATTTTTGGGTTTCGTTTTGGGGGGTTCATTATTTTGGGTGTTTTTAGGGTTTCCCGCATTTTTTCGGGGGTTCTCGCTATTTTGGGGGGGTTCTCTGTATTTTTGGGGTTTCCAGGGTTTATTTGGTGTCCCTGTGCTTCTTTTGGGGTTCCCTGTATTTTTTGGGATTCTCTCTGGTTTTGGGGTTCTCTGTATTTTCGGGTTCCCTGTGCTGCTTTTGGGGTCCCGGTTGCAGTTTTGGGGGTCCCTGTGCTGATTTTGGGGTTTCTGTTTTTGGGTCCCGTGCTGATTTTTGGGGTTCCTGTATTTATTTTGGGGTCTCTATTTTTGGGGTCTGGGGTCTCTATTTTTGGGGTGTCTCTGTATTTGGGGGTTCTCTGTATTTTTGGGGTTCTCTTTGCTTTTGGGGTCCCTGTGCTGTTTTGGAGGTCCCTGTGTTTATTTTGGGGTCTCTATTTTTGGGGTGTCTCTGTATTTGGGGGTTCTCTGTATTTTTGGGGTTCTCTCTGTTTTGGGTTCCCCGTGTTTATTTTGGGGTCTCCCCAGGCCGGGGGGCGGGGGCCGGCAGCGCCGGTGCCCGTGAGCCAGATGGGCCGGGCAGCGGCCATGGGAGGGACTGGGGGAACTGGGAATGGGAACTGGGGAGACTGGGATGGACTGGATGGGACTGGGAATGGGAAATGAGGGAATTGGGAGGGACTGGGGGAACTGAGGGGACTGGAGGGACTGGGAGGGACTGGGAATGGGAAATGAGGGAATTGGGAGGGACTGGGGGAACTGAGGGGACTGGGAGGGACTGGGAGGGACTGCGGGGGACTGGGAATGGAAATGGGGGGAACTGGGAGGGACTGGGGGAGACTGGGAGGGACTGGGGGGGACTGGGAGTGGAAATGGGGGCACTGGGATTTTGGGGTCCCCCATTGGTGTCCCCCACCTGCCCAGTTTGGAATGGGGTCTGGGGTCTCTGGAATTGGGTCTGTGGGCTCTGTTTGGAATTTGGTCTGGGGTCTCTGGAATTGGGTCTGGGGTTTCTGGAATCGGGTCTGGGGTCTCTGGAATTGGGTCTGGGGGCTTTGGCCGGAGCCACCCAGATGCGGCTGTGGGGGCAGGAGCAGCGCCATGGTGAGTGTGAAACCCCAGACCCAAAATCCCCCTGAGACCTCAGACCCAATTGGGGACCCCCAAAATCCCCCTGAGACCCCAGACCCAACTGGGGACCCCTATATCCCCTTCAAATCCCCACCCCCCCACCAATTTTGGGTCCTTTCCTCGCCAATTTGGGGTCTCTCCCCTCCCCAGTTTTCGGGGTCCCCCCTCAAATTTGGGGTCTCTCTCCCCAATTTAGGGTCTCCCCCCTCCCCAATTTTGGGGTCTCTCCCCCCCCAATTTGGGCCTCCCCCCTCCCCAATTTAGGGTCTCCCCCCTCCCCAATTTTGGGGTCTCCCCCCCCCCCAATTTGTGTCTCCCCTCCCCAATCTGTCTCCCTCTCCCCATTTTCAGGATCCCCCTCCCCAGTTTTGTCTCCCCCTCCCCCGTTTTGTCCCCCAGGCTCGCCCCTGCTGTCAGCAGCCACTGCCGAGCGTTTGGTGCCGCGCTGAGCTGGGCCAGGGGGGCGGCGCTGAAACTGGGACAGCTGCTGAGCATGGCAGGTGGGACCCCAAAACACCCCAAAATCACCCCAAAATAAACCCAAAAATATCCCAAAATAACCCAAAAACCATCCCAAAAATATCACAGAAATAACCCAAAAATATCCCAGAAATATCACAAAAACACCCCAAAGATATCCCAAACTGGGGACAGTGCTGAGCATGGCAGGAGGGACCCAAAACAGCCCAAAACACCCCAAAAACTGACCCCAAAACACCCCAAATATCCCAGAAATATCCCATAAACATCACAAAAATATCACAGAAATATCCCATAAACATCACAAAAATACCACAGAAATATCCAAATCACCCCCAAAACACCCAAAAAAACCCAAAAACCATCCCAAAATCACTCCAAAAATATCACAAAAGTATCCCAAAAACACTCAAAAAAATCCAAAAAGCATCCCAAAATCACCCCAAAATATCCCATAAACACCCAAAAAACATCCCATAAACAACCCAAAATCACCCCAAAAATATCCCATAAACACCCCAATAAATTTCTCAAAATCACCCTACAAACACCCCACAACATCCCAAATTTATATCAAAATCACCCCAAAAATATCCCAAAACAATCCCACAGTCACCCCAAAACCACCCAATAAATATCCCAGAAACACCCCAAAATCACCACAAAAACACCCCCAAAATATCCCAAAATCCACCAAGAACATCCCATAACCCCATAAACCACCAAATCCCAAAAACTCTATAACCCTAGAATTCCATAACCCCAGAATCCCATAACCCCATAACCCCACAATCCCATAACCCCATAACCCCACAGTCCCACAATCCCACAATCCCATAACCCCATAACCCCACAATCCCATAACCCCACAATCCCACAATCCCATAACCCCACAGTCCCGCACAGACTCGTCGGTTCTGACCCCACAGCTGCAGCAGATCCTGGTGCGGCTCCAGCAGAGCGCAGAGCCCATGCTGGGCTGGCAGACCGGGTAGGGGATTGGGGTTTTTATCCTGTGCCAGAATTTGGGACCAGCTCCTGGAATTCCAGGATTCTATGGGGCTTTTATAGGATTCTATAGGATGTAATGTGATTTTATGATAATTTATTGAATTTTCACCGGGTTTTTTTTTAAATTTCCATAATTTGGGGAATTTTTGGGATCCCCAGGCTGTGCTGGAGCAGAAGCTGGGCAGGGATTTGGGACCAGCTCCAGGAATTCTGGGATTCTAAGGGATTTTTATAGTTTTTAATGTGATTTTTTGATATTTTATAGTATTTTATAGCTTTTAATGTGACTTTATGTTACTTTTTGGGATTTTCACCTGGCTTTTTTTGGAACTCTGGGATATTTTGATAATTTTGAGAATTTCTGGGATCCCAAGGGCTGTGCTGGAGGAGGATCTGGGCCCGGGCTGGCGGGAGCAGCTCCTGGAATTCCAGGATTTCCCTGGGCAGGTTCACCGTGCGCGGGCTCCGCGACGGCCGCCAGGGGGCGCTAAAGGTGCAGGAGGGAATGGAAGAAATAGAAATAAAAATAAAAATAAAATAGAAAATAAAACATAAAAGTGAGAACAAAAATGAGAATAGGGATAATAGTGACGGGAATGGGGGGATTTGGGGAGGGAAATGGAGAATTGGTGGGGGGGGAAATGGGAACTTTTGGGGGAAAAAATGGGAATTTTGGAGGGAAAAATGGGAATTTTGGGAAAAAAAGCCCCAGGAATTTGGGAAATTGGGGGGAACTTCGTGGAGAAAGTGGGGGGGAAAATGGGAATTTTGGAAAAAAACAGAAAATTGGGAAATTTTGGGGGGAGAATGGGAATTTTGGGGGAAAATGGGAATTTGGAGGGAAAAAAATGGGAATTTTGGAAAAAAACCCCCAGGAATTTGGGAAATTGGGGGAAATTGAGGGAATTTTTGAAGAAAATAGGAATTTGGGGGGAACATGGGAATTTTGGGGTAAAAAACCAGGAATTTGGGAAATTGGGGGACTTTGGGGGAAAATGCGAATTTGGAGGGTAAAAATTGGGATTTTGGGAGGGGAAAATAAAGATTTGGGGGGGACAATGGGAATTTTGAGGGGAAAAATGGGAATTTTGGGAAAAAAGCCCCAGGAATTTGGCAAATTGGGGGAATTTGGGGGGAAAATGGGAATTTGGGGGGGGGGGGGAATGGGCGGAAAATGGAATTTTGGAAAAAAAAAAAACAGGAAAATGGGAAATTGGGGGAATTTGGGGGGGAAATGGGAATTTTGGGGGGAAAATGGGGGGGAGAAATGGGAATTTTTGGAAAAAAACCCCAGTAATTGGGAGGGAATTTGGGGGGAAATGGAGATTTTTGGGGAGGGAAAATGGAGATTTGGGGGGGAGAAATGGTAATTTGGTGGGGAAAAATGGGAATTTGGGGAAAAAAACCCCAGAATTTGGGAAATTGAGGGAATTTTTTGCAAATTGGGGGAATGTGGGGGGAAAAAAAACGGGGGAAAATGGGGAACTTTTGGGGAAAATGGGAATTTGGAGTGAAAAAGGGGGGGAAATGGGAATTTTGGGGAAAAAACCCAGGGATTTGGGAATTTGGTGGGAATTTGGGGGGAAAATGGGACTTTTGGGGGAAAATGGGGATTGGGGGGAAAAATGGACATTTGGGGGGGAAAAATGGGAATTTGGGGTGAATTTGGGAAAATGGCATGGGAATTTTGGGAGGAAAACAAAATTGGGGGATTTTGGGGGATTTGGATGGAATTTTGGCATTTGGGATGGGAGTTTGGGGACTGGGACAGAATTTTGGAATTTGTGCTGGGAATTTTGGGATTTGGGGCAGAATTTTGGGATTTCAGGCTGAAGTTTGCGATTTGATTTGGAATTTTGGGAATTGTTCCAGAATTTTGGGGTCTGTGTCGTAATTTTGGGGTCTCTGGAATAATTTTGGGGTCTATGGTGTAATTTTGGGGTCTATAAGGTAATTTTGGGTCTGTGGGATAATTTTGGCGTTTGGGGTGTGATTTGGGGTGATTTTGGGGTAATTTGGGTTCTCTGGGGTAATTTTGGGGTCTGGGGTGTGATTTTAGGGTCTGGGGTGTGATTTTGGGGTGATTTTGGGGTAATTTTTGGTTCTCTGGGTGATTTTGGGGTCTGGGGTATGATTTTGGGGTGATTTTGCGGTCTAGGGTGTGATTTTGGGGTGATTTTGGGGTGATTTTGGGGTGATTTTGGGTCCCCCCAGTACCGGGCGTCGCTCGCAGCATCGGCAGCGACATCGAGAATCTGCTGACCCTGCTGAGCCTCAGCCCGGGGCTGCCAAAAGATGACAAAAACACCCAAAATCACCCCAAAACTGACAAAACCAGCCAAAACCCAGCCAAAATTACCCCCAAAACAGCCGAAAATCACCCCAAAATGACTCTGCTGGGCTTCACCCGGGGGATGCCAAAAGGTGACAAAAACACCCAAAAACGGCCAAAATCACCCCAAAAATGGCCCAAAACCACCCCAAACCAGCCAAACACACCCCAAATACCCCAAAAACAGCCAAAACCATCCCAAAAACTGCCAAAACCAGCCCAAACCAGCCCAAAAACAACCAAAACCAGCCAAAATCACCTGAAGTCACCCAAAATATATTTTTAAAATAATTTTTCCCTCAATTCCTGGTTATAATTTTTTATAATTTCCCCAATTCCCAATTTATAATTTTTTATAAATTTTCCCCAATTCCCAGTTTATAATTTTTTATAGTTTCCCCAATTTATAGTATTTATAATATTTAATAATATTTTATAATTTTCCCCAATTCCCGGTTTACAATATTTTACAATTTTCCCGGTTTTACCATTTTTTAAAATTTTACCATTTTCATAATTTATTTACAATTTTTCTTATTTTACCATTTTTAAAATTTTCCCATTTTTATCATTTTTATCATTTTTACAATTTCCCATTTTTATCATTTTTTACAATTTTTCCATTTTTTATAATTTTTACCATTTTCCCATTTTTGTTATTTTTTGCAATTTCCCCATTTTTGAATTTTTTGTAATTTCAGTATTTTTATCATTTTTACAATTTTCCCATTTTTATCATTTTTTACCATTTTCCCATTTTTATAATTTTTTACAATTTTTCCATTTTTACAATTTTTTGCAATTTTCCCGATTTTTCCATTTTTTAGATCTCTTCCTCACTCGGTTATTTTTATCCATTTTTACAATTTCCCCCATTCCCGTTTTTTCCCCATTTCCAGGGCTGTTCGTGGTCGAGCTCGAGTGTGGCTCCGGGCTGGAGGCGGAGAGCGCGCGGCGCTTCCGGTGCGGGACTCGGATTGGGGATTTTGGGGTGTTTTGAGATTTTAGGATTTTTTGGGGAGGATTGGGTTTTTATGGGATTTTGGGGGGATTTTGGAGGGATTTTCGGAGTTTTTTTGGAGGGGGGGTTGGGGATTTTTGGGGATTTTTTGGGGGCATTTTTAGGGGGAGTTTTGGGGGATTTGGGGGACTTTTTGGGGATTTTTGGTGTTTTTTGGGGGAAGGTTTGGGGGTTTTAGAAGGATTTGGGGGATTTTTGGGGGAGGTTTGTGGGATTTTGGGGGAGGTTTGGGGGATTTTTTGGGGTTTTTTTTGGGAATTTTTGGGGATTTTGGGGGAAGGATTGGGTGTTTTAGAAGGATTTAGGGGATTTTTGGGAGAGGTTTGGGGATTTTGGGGAATTTTGGGGTTTTTTTAATGGATTTTTTGGGGGATTTTTTGGGGGAGGTTTGGGGGAGGTTTGGTGGTTTTGGAGGGATTTTTGGGGGATTTTGGGGATTTTTGGGGGACTTTTTATGGGGAGGTTTGGGGGTTTGAGAAGGATTTAGGGGATTTGGGGGATTTTGGGGGATATTTGAAGATTTTTTGGGAATTTTTGGGGAATTTTGGGGATTTTATGGGATTTTTGGGTGAGGATTTTGAGGGGGTTTATGGGATTTTGAAGGGGAAATTTTTGAGGATTTTTTTAGGATTTTTGGGGGGATTTTTGGGGATTTTTGGGGGGATTTTTGGGGGGATTTTTGGGGACTTTGGGGGGATTTTTGTAGATTTTTGGGTGATTTTTTTGGGATTTTGGGGAGATTTTTGGGTGATTTTTTTGGGATTTTGGGGTGATTTTTTTGGGATTTATTTTTTAATTTTGGAAATTTTGGAGGTTTTCAGGGAAATTTGGGGGTTCAGGGATGAATTTTGACTTTTTTGGGGGGTTTTGGAGTAAATTTGGGGTTTTTTTTGGTGATCTCAGATTTTGGGGTGCCCCAGGTCCCTTTTGGGGGTCACCCCTTTTTCCAGGTGCGGTTTTTGGTTGGATTTTCACCATTTCTGGGTCATTTTTTGCCATTTTGGGGTCATTTTTGGGTGGATTTTCCCCGGGTTTTTTGGGATTTTGGGTTAATTTTGGGGGTTTTTTGGTGATCTCGGATTTTGGGGTGCCCCAGGTCCCTTTTGGGGGTCACTCCTTTTTCCGGGAGCCGTGCGCTGCCCCAGGAGCGGCGCGACCAGGTGGGGGAGGGGCACCCCAAAATTTGGGGGGTAGGGGGGACCCCAAAATAAGGGTGGGATCTGAAATATGGGGGAGGAGGAACCCCAAAATTGGGGGGGGGACGGACCCCAGAATGGGGAGGGGGGACCCTAAAATATGGGGGGGGATCCAAAATTGGGGGGGACCAAAATATGAGGGAAAGGAGACCCCAAAATATGGGGGGAGGGAACCAAAATTGGGGGGGGATGGACCCCAGAATGGGGGGCGACCCCAAAATGGGTGGGTGACCTCAAAATTGGGGAGGGAGGAGACCCAAAATTGGGAGGGGGACCCTAAAATATGGGGGGGATCGAAATATGGGTGAGGAGGACCCAAAATATGGGGGGGGGGAACCAAAATTGGGGGGGGGCCCCAGATCTGGGGGGGATCTGAAATATGGGAGTGACCCCAAAATTGGGGAGGGGGACCCCAAAATACGAGTGGGGGGACCCCAAAATTTGGGAGCGGGACCCCAAAATTTCGGGGGGGGATCGAAATATGGGGGAGGGGGACCCAAAATATGCGAGGAGACCCAAAATAGGGGGGGACCGAAATATGGGGGAGGGTGACCCAAAAATGTGTGTGGGGGAACCCCAAAATTGCGAGGGGGAACCCTAAAATATGAGGGGGATCAAAATATGGGGGACGGGTGTTATAAATGAACGCAATGGGCCATAAAGGATCGAATCAAAGTTAAAAAGATTTATTAGTTACAGAAGGCAAAAGCAAAATCCACAGCGCCGGGTGACAGGAGAGCTCCAGCTCCGAAACTGCCGTGGCCCCTCTCAGCTCGCTCCTTTTAAGTTGTTCAGTTTCTGGGGTTCCATGCCCCCCTCTCTAGCAGTTCCGCGCACGCTCCTGCAGTTGCTAGGGGATCTTCTTCTGCCTTCTGGTGGTCGAGGGATGAAGGTGAGTAGTCTTCCTCACCCTTGTTTTACTGACCCTTACTAACACTTAAGGCGATAGATGATTAACGCAAGCAAAGTGAAAATAACTATCAGCATCTTGGCAAGCAAAGCAAAACAATTAGAGACATCTTGGCTCACTCTCAAGGTCTTTCAGACAAGCAAAGCAAAATAATTAACAGCATCCTTGCAAGTAAAGCAAAATAGCAAAATGATATCCCAGCCTCCAAGTCCTTGCAAATCCTCTCAAGGTCTATCAGGTGAACAAAAGGTTTTTCATCACAGCAGGAGAGGCCTGCGTGTCCCAGGACTCCGGATTTGAGCTGCTTCAGCTCCACAGAGATGGAGGCAAAGTGAAGAAGCCAAACCGTTTATTAATGGAAGGCAAAGCAAATGGATGAGGTGGCAGGGAAAAAAAGGGGATGGGCAGAGTCTGAGGACTGGAGGGAGAGAGCTATTTACAGGCAGGGAGAGGGTTGAAGCCGTGCGAGCTTCCCACAGGCTCAGCTGTGCCAATCATCAGCTATGCCTGGAGCTCCAGCATTTTGATATGGTGTCCTCTTCAGTGTCTCCTTGTGCTATTATTGCAATGCTGGTTCACTGGATTCTGAAGAGGAAGCTAATTCTATTTCTCTCACAGCCCGTAAACAGGGTTGAATATGAAATTAAAATGTGATGAGCTGGTATTTTTCCTTTGGGCATGAAGAGCTGTAACAGAGAGCAAAAGAATCACAGTCAAGGCCCACATCTGCAGGAATCCAAGGAGACCCAGGAGACCTTCCTGCAAAGGGCATCCCACTCAGGTCCTGCAATGGCCAAGAGGATCACCCACTAGGTGCTGACCAAAAGTCCTTGCCACGATCCAGAAATCTCTCTGTGCTCCATCCCTGCCACCGTCCATCCGCACAGGGAGTGAAGCCCTCTGCAGCCGGGGCAGGGATTGCAGCTGCCTGCCCAGGGATTGCAGCTCCTCCTGCCAGCCCCTGCTGCCAGCCCGCTGCCCTCACTCACCTTCATTGAGCACCTGGAACTCTTCCTGCTGCCCTCTCATGAGTATCCCGGCGAACCCTGGGAACACAGAGCCCGTCATGGCTCTGCCCGGCGGCACAGCTCCCTGCCCGTGGCGCTGCCAGCCCTGCGGCCACTCGCCCCGTGGCCTGGCAGGGCTCAGCCCGGGCCCTTGCCCAAGGGCACGGCTGCGGGAGGGCGGCAGCAGCCCCGAGGGCAGCCGGGGCTCCGCGGCGCCAGGCCCGGATGGCAGAAGCTGCCGGGGCAGCAGCCGGGGCTGGGGCCGAGCTGCGCCGGGGCGAGGAGGGGAGGGAGCCCGGGCTCACCAATGAACCTGATGGCTGCCGCTCGCAGGGGCTCCTGAGGGCTCTGCAGGTACGGCAACGCCTGGCGCAGGTGCTCGACCGCTCGGCTCCTGTCCTCTGTCAGCTGCGGAGAGCGGCGGGAGGGAAGGCTCGGGGCGGGCTCTGCCCTTTGCCCGGCGCTGCCCGCGCCCGGCCCCGGCCTCCCCTGCCCGCAGAGCCCTGAGGCGCGGCCAGCAGCCGCTGGGCCGGGCTCTGCAGGGGCACAGGGCCGGCTGCTGCCCGGGGAACCGCGGTGCCGCCCCTCCCCGCAGCCCTGCCGGGCCGGGGCTCCAGGGCACCCGGCTCGGGGCCGCAGGAGCGGGAGCACAGCCCGTGCGGCCCCTGCAGGCAGCGCTGGGCAGGGCCACAGCTGCAGCCACACACAGTGAGTGCCGCGCTCAGGGGGCTCTCCTGGCTGAGGCTGGGCCTTCCAGGCTGTCCTACCAGACACTTGACGAACTTCCACATCTCCTCATTCTTAATCAGGTGCTTGTGCTTCCTCTTCTTTAGAAACCTGGCCACACAAATCAGCAGCTCGCGAGAGGCCTGGAGAGCAGCAGAGATGCGGAGATGGAATCACAGCCCAAAGAAAAGGACTTGCGTTCCTGTGGCAAGGACACGAGCAGAAGGCTGGAGCCTGGGAGAGGCCAGGGCAGGAGACATCCGAGCTGGCACCCAGGGCTTAAGCACCATCACACAGCACCTCACCTCTGCAATGCGTTCATTCTCATCGTGGCAATGAAAGAAGAGTGGAACCAGGCTCTGTCTCACAATCCTCTTCAAGGGCTTTTTTCCTTTGTCCACTACCAAGTCTATGATCTTAAGGAAGAGGTTCAGGGAGACCAGCTGCATATGGATGTCGTCCTGAAAAAAAGGAAAAGATCTCAGCACCAACTTCCCAAGGCCCCCCTGGGTGAGGGCCTGAAAATCCACAAAACTTCTGGGCAGCACCCAACCTGTGGCTGTGAACACAGAGCCTTACCTGTTCAAAGATTGGCAGGAGTGCCTCAGCCAGCTTTGGGGCGGTGCTGCTGGATATCAGGATGTGTTCATTCTCAAGTATATTGGTGAGCACAGAGAGTGTCATGCGTGCACCATATTCACGTGCATCACCCAGCAGCTCCACAAAGCATTGAGACAGACTGCACATTTTTATGGCCTGCGTAGGAGACAAGGCTGTGCTGTGAACCAACACGGCCCTGGCACAACAACTCTACCGTGCTGCCACAGATCCCAGAGGCCTAAGGTCTGTCCCAAAGAACTCAGGAAGGTGAGGCAAGAGAGCTGGGAGTGTCTGCCCCAGCTCCTGAAGCCCAGCCAGCCCAAGGGGCTGCTTTCCCCAGGGCAGTTTCAGCCACTGCCCCCTTCTCACCATCGAGGGATCCTTGCTGAGCACCACAAGGCCTCTGAGTGCCAGGCCCTGCCTCTCCCTGCACTTGCTCTGCACGTTTCTGGACATGATTTCAAGGATGCTGTCACCATGTTTACTCAAGTCCAGGCAATAGATGATCTGAAAGGCACAGGGCAGTGACAGACGACCTGGCAAGCAGGAGCCTGGAACTGCACAGGGCTGGGCCCAGACAGCAGCACAGGGCATGGGCACTGTCCCAGGCAGCTGTGGCTGCAATAGGACAAAGAGCTGGGAGGCAGCTCAGCAAGGCAGCACTGGCCATCAGGCTCACCTCCACAAAGAATGCCAGGAAAGGCAGATCCCAGCGGAGCTCCTCCCTACTCAGCCACTTGAGTAGGTGTAATTCAATGAGGAAACACAAGGGAATAAAGATACGGCGCATCTCCCTGGCGGGGAGAAAAGGCACCAAGACATTGAGGTGGGCAGGCAAACCTCTCTCAGGACTGACTCACAGAGATCCAGTCTTTGCCCAGCATCCCTGGAGGTGATGTGGTCACTATGGGAGGCTGCCCCTTCAGGGCACCTCCTCTCCCAGCCTTTTCCACTCTGCTTGGCTGTCCCTTGGTGACAAGGCCCCCTGGCCCACGACCACAGGGACTGTGAGGGGCACCCCAGGAACAGAGCACAAATGTTGGGGGCAGAGGGGAAATGGGGGGTCTCACCTGGCCAGCAGACCCGTGGCATAGTGCTGGGTGTCAGCACAGAGCAGCATGTCCCAGCCACGCCTGCGCTCCATGGCCATCACCTCATTGTCACACCGTAGTTGGTAGAGCAGAGCCTTCATGGCCTGCACTGCAAACCTGTGTGCAGAGCAAAGTCTGGGTCACACTGGGAGCACTGGTGCTGGCCAGAAGGCCATGGGAAGGACAGGAGGACTGGAACCTGTTGGGCTTGCTGGCAAGGCGGTGCTGCTCCTGGCACGCTCTCCAGAAGTTCTCGACTTCCTCTGGCATCTGCTGCTGTGTGCTGATGACAACGTGGAAGAGCAGAGCCACAAAGAGGTGGGAGGAATAAAGGATCATTGCCTTGTGGCACTGAGGCACAATCAGCCAGACGACCAGAGCTGCCTGCAAAAGAAGCAGCCCAAGACAGCGCTCAGTGCCGAGGCATCCGTGGGGCAGGGCCCGAGGGGAGATGCAGGGGGAGCAGCGGGCCTGGTGCCCTCTGAGCCTGTCCCTAGCCCACATTTCAGCCCAGTTCCTGAGGCACGGAGAGGATGGAGAAGTGCTGGAGAGGTGACAGGGCAGCAAGCAGAGGCCAGTTCCAGAAACTCACAGCCAGGGCAAAAACGTCTTTGTTGTCCCCATCAGAGGTGCATGTGCTGTGCACAGGCCAATCCTCCATCACACAGAGCAGAGTTGGCAGCACCTTCTCCACTGTTGGTTCTGACGAGCCTATGGCTCTCCACATGCTTGCAGCAGCTCTGTGGGATCAGAGCTCTGTGTCAGGGGGGGGTCTCAGTCACAGTACCATAGCCTGTAGAGCCATGGGGCCCAGGTGACAGAGGCCTGGGGCCCTGAGGGGCAGGGAGGGAAACAGAGCTCAGGAAACAGAGGGACCTGAGGGTCCCGAACCTCTCTGCTTGTCTGGCAGAGCCCATTGGACAGGCTGTACAGGGCGGTGGGCCCTAAAGGCTGGTGAGCCCTGAGCTCTCTCAAGGCACATGGGTCCCGTACCTGTCACATGTTGGGGCACAGTGCAGGAGGGTCAGCACCACGTCAGCAGGGTGTTCTTCAGCCAGTCTCTGAATGTCAGTGCGCAGCCTGGCATCCACAGTGACGTGGGACTCGAGACTCTGGTGAATGCTTTTCACCATGGCTGGCACCTGGAGGGAGTGGGGAAGACTTGGAGCACTGTCCAAGGGAGCAACACCCCAGCTTCCTCCAAGAAGTGCTTCTGTTCCTGCCACACTGTGCTGGCCTCGAGGACTTAGGCGTCCTTGTGACCTAGTGGGCACACAGTCGTGGGAGACCTCCCGTGCAGGCTCCAGGCTGGTTACCTGCTGCTGAAAGGAGACACCACTCATGTCAGAAAAATCCATAGTGGGAGTATGGATCACAGTGGGATTGGTGTCAGCATTTGCAATGGCCTGAGTCTCCCTATTGTTGGTGTTTGTGATGGCCACATCCTCAGTCATGGACATGAGAAGAGCCGTTGCCCATTTTTCAGTCATTGAGGTGTCAGAGTAGACTGAGTGCTCAGGCAAATCCGGGCTGACATCAGGCTCTTCCTGGAGCTCAGTCAGCCTGGAGTCAGGCTCGGCTGTGCTGTGTGTGGCTGGGGTGCTGGTCTTTCTGCGTCGAATGCGTAGGAGCCTTTGGAAGATCTGCAGGAGAACAAAGGACAGGCAAGAGAGGCAAGTTCCATGCAATGCTCCAAGGGCTGTGCTGGGCTGAGCAGTGACAGCAGGGCCAGCCCAGGTGGGGATGGCTGCAGGTACCTTCACTGTTCTGCGGAATCGTCCACGGGCAGGGTCCGGCCCTTGTGACCGGTCCACGGCTGCACCTGGCAAAGAGCAAACACAGCCAGAGCTGAGGGGCTGCGGGAGAGGCCGGAGAACACAGCCCAGCCCTGCGCTCCCCAGAATGGGACAGCCTGGGGACGCCCCAGGGGATGGAGCACGGCCGCTGCGGGGTGTCAGCCCGGCCCCTCTTCTGTCCCGTGCCTGGGCATGTCCACAGGGGATGGGATGTGATGGGATGGGATAGGATGGGATGGGATGGGATGGGATGGGATGGGATGGGATGGGATGGGATGGGATGGGATGGGATGGGATGGGATGGGATGGGATGGGATGGAATGGGATGGGATGGGATGGGATGGGGACAAGCTGCCAGCAGCCATCAGTCCTGTGGCCCAGCTATGCCACTCACCATCTTGTATTGGCTGAAACGGGTCCATATCTCCAGGCTGTTGTGCTGGGGAAAGTTCAGGGTTTTTCTTTTGTTTCCTTTTGAAAACATTGAACAGTCTGAGAACTCTGCCTGCCATGGCAGAATCTGGCCTTGAGGCCACCTAGTAGAGAGATGCCTCAGGAAAGCTGAGAGGTGACAAGTCGTGCAGTTGTGCCTTAAAGACACCCACGACAGAGAAGCCTCAGGAAAGCTGCAGGACGGCAAGTCCCGCACTCTGGTCCTGAGGGCTCCTGCCACAAGGACAGGAGACTCCTCGTAAATGATTCAGGTCACCAAATCCCGCGACTGCACCTGCCGCGAGTGCACCTGCAAAAGAAAATCCTTGGGAAAGCCACAGGACACCAAGTCCCACAGTCTTGCCACGAGGTCACCTGCAGGAATAAGGCCTCGGAAGTGCTCCGGGTCAGGCAGGAGCGAGTGTGCTGTGCGGGGGCTCCTCACGGCACTGCTCCGGTGCGTCCTGTCCCAGCACGGGCTCCGAGCACTGTGGCATCGACCAGTCGCCGCCGGCTCCTGAGTCACCACATGTCACAAAGGGTCCTTGGACACCATTCCATGACACGGTGACCATGCTGCACCGTGTCACAAAGGGCCCTTGCACACACTGCCACTGGCCCTGGGGCCACCCTCAGCCCACCCAAAGTGTCCCAGGTTGGAAGGAATCCCTTGGCCCAAGTGTCTAAGACAGCGTGACAGGAATGTTAGGAATTGCTCAAATCATCAGTGAACACTGTCCTGCTCTGTGGGCTTAAGGCATTTAAGAATCCTCAATCCAGGAAACCTTTCCTTCCCAATTGCTCAAATCAAGTAGTTTCAAAAAGTTGGTAACTTCCCAAATTAATTGTCATAGTCTGAGAATGTGATAGATTTAAAGTTTGCATCCCATCTCAAAGCAGCAGTGTTTGTCTTAACGTCATCCATTGAGTGTCATTTACAAAATAGCACTACACAGAGGCAAAAAAAAAGGCCATTCTTTGGTTTGGAAATGGTTTTCAATGAAGAGATGATAATATCCTAATTTTATGAAGGAATAAAAGCTCTCAAGAAATGCAAGTCCACTCAGTGTTACACAAATAGCCCAAACAAATGAGTCAGTAACAAAGTGGCTAATCCTCCTCTTGCTACAGATATCTAAATGGCTTATAAATTACAGCTCTCCCCTCTTCTTCCCTGGGGAAGAATCAGGACCACGAACAGAAAAAATCACAGTTATTCCTTCTGCCCTCCATAACCAAAGCTATGCCAAACCACAGATGCTGCCTTTAAATTGAGTCAAATTCCAGCCTAGGCCTCTCACCTTCCACACAACTCTTCCCCCAAGATGTCCACCAACACCAACCCCCCCAGACAGTGACACAGAAGCCTCAGCAGCCCGCCAGGACCCCCAGCTGTCCCCATCCCTCCACAGAGCTTTCCCAGCCTCCAGCACAACCCCTGGTTCCCTGCAGGAGCCGTGAGATGGCAATCAGGAGGATCTGCTCCAAGGCCAGCCCCGGTAGCAAGCTCAGGCTGCCAGGACTATGGTTCCTGGAGCATCCTTCCCAGCAACCCTTCCTGTGCTTGGCTCTCACATTCGCACATTGGATTGGGAGTGGCCTGGCAAGCTCTTTCTCCAGCTCCCTCTTTACTCTTGGGAGAGGTAGGACATTCCACAGGAGAGCAACTGGTGCCACAAGGAGTGGGTGGCATCAGGCAGCTCTGGGGGGAACCCTCAGGATTGCTGTATCCTGAGGGAACACTGTTTGCCTTGACCTGCAAGCAGCTGGAAATGCTTAAAATCAACTGCCTCAGCTTCCAAGACCTCTCTTGGCCAGCATCCTGATGTGCATGCAGGACTGCTGCAAGGGACTGCTGGGACTCAGTAGGACAGGGGCAGCTGTCTCATGTCCATATAGCACCTCCTGACAGAGCTGGGCTCATCCCCAAACCAGACAAACGATCTGGTGACAGCAGAGAGGAGCAAGGAGCACTGGGCTGGCTCCTCGCAGGGTGTCTCAGCTGGGCTTGCTCCACAACACGCCCCCGTTTGAAGGGCTGCTTATGCCCAGCTGCCAGAAATGCCGTCCTTGTTCTCTCCAAGGCGCACAGGAAGAGCCAGTGAGCAGGATACCTTGGGGTATATGTGGGCATGTGAATCCAGAGCAATCTTGGAGTTTGCTAATTGTACACTGCTCATACTGTATTAAAAAAAGAGATTTTAGTATTGTTCTGTAATGTGCATTATGACTTTGGCATTTCTCAAGTGTTCATTTTGGCAGTAGTACTGGTTTTTAATCTTTTTTTGGTATTTGAATTGCCACATAGAACTGAGAGGAGTAAACAACCCCAACTATTTTAAACTACAGTTATGATTTGTTTTTTAAATTTGGATGAAAATCAGCTTAAACCTTCTTTGTGCCAACACTGGAATAGTAAGTAAGAAAAGAATTACCATTTTAAAAACAGTGACTGTGAAGAATCTGCAAGTGAATTGTTTTGATTAATTGGTACAACCTTGAGCTGATGGGGCTTCATATTAAAATTTATTCCTTACTTTGGGAAGATATTTTTCCTTGATAGGTGTTTTTGTGACTGTAATAGTGCTTTTGCTTTAGAAAATCATCAGTTTTGTTGTCTTTTATGCTCTCTCTAAAATGCCTGCATAATTTGGCATTAATCCACCTGGATTTTTTCTTATTTTCTTGCTCTGTAAGGAAAGATGGAGCAACTGGAATGGTGATAAACATAGGAGAGACTATGTGAGCTGGGAGCTGGAGCAAGACAGGCAGAGCCTGTGAGATTGATGAATTCTCAGGGACTTCACTGGTGATAAAAGGTTTGGAGGAGTGGCTGATTCCCTGAGGGCTGTGCAGACCTTCAGAGGGTCCTGGACTGGTGGGAGAGATGGGCAGAGAGGAACCTTTGGAAATCCCACAAAGGCAAATGCAGATGCTGCACCTGAGGAGGAACAACCCCAGCACCAGCAGAGGCTGGGGCAACCTTTGGGAATCAGCTCTGTGGAGAAGGGCTGGGGTGCTGAGACAGGAGTGTATATGAGTACATGGGGTGGAATTTCAGAAATCAAGTGTCCTGTCTGAGACTGAAGGCTTTGGAGAGCTGCAAAAACACCAGAACAATTGCAGCTATAAAAGCCAACAGAGAACAGGTTTTTTGGCATAGAGAATGAGTGTTGCAATCAAAGGCAGGATAGGAAATAAGATGACCCTGATGCTTTGTAGCTATAAACCTACTCAGAGTTCAGTCGTTTTCTTGAATTTTCCACCCACACCTTCCTCTGTGTCAAAATGCCATTTATAGATGTTCTGGCTAGAAGCCAGGTGGACACTTCTGAGAGAAACTGGTGCCAGGACAGGAATATCCCACTGAGGGTTGCTATTTCCAGTTAAGAGGTTAGTTAGACTCAAACATTGAGGAGGCTTTACACAATCTGTGGGGAGGGAAATGCGTGATTCAACAGTGTTTCTAGTTAAGAAAGTTATTAACTATTCCTAGCCTTGTCCCTTCATCTTCAGGGATCAGCTGTTCAAATCCAACCAGGCAAAACTTGAGCAGCTTATCTAAACCAAGTGGCATGAAAAGAGCATCAGTGTGCAGAAGAAAATAAGTTTTGTCTCTAGGCAAACAGATTGTGCAGGGTTTATCTGTGGCTCTGCACTCCTGTAGACCCCAAGAGCAGCCAGGTGCTGATAACTATCAAAGAGAGCTGGGGCTGGCTCAGGCAGCCTGTTCCTAACCCAAAATACAGCCTTTATCCCAGATGGGAACCTGAGGTGGGACTCTGGAATCACAGAGCTTGATCATTCGGTCTTGTACAGCAATCCTGAGATATTCAGGATTCATGCTTTTACTGCTGAGCCTGATTCCTGGCAGCTGGGCCGGGTGGAACAGGGGATGCTGAGGGGACCATGACTCCAATTCTGTTTGGGAATTCCTGTTCAGTCCTGCCAGCCTGGCCTGGAGCTGCACATCCCAGTCCTCACATGCTGAAATGAATCCAAGTTGTTTAGTCTGCTTTCCTGAATAAAAATTCTCTGTGAAGCAGATGGAGCTGTTCAGCCCTAACTGCCCAGCTTGTTTCAAGTTTCTACAGCACACTTTTTTGTGCAACACCAGCTTTTGAAAAATCAAAAAGAGAAAACAAATTAATAGATAATAACTAGATTAATAAAAAATCAAGACACTGAAATAACAAAGTTTTATTCCTGATACCCAAAAGGCAAATATTTATTAAGGATCTGCTGGAACTTCAGCTGTTTTCCTGCTTTGTCCTGCAGAGGATTTGTCTAAACCCTAAATATGTTAATCTCCTGAAATGTGACACAGGGGTTTTTTCCTGTTAAGACCTGAAAGACTTTGAGGTTTATAAATATAAGGGAGAGTAACTGCAAGGTGCTGTACTGTATTTATATTGGTCTTTTAATAAGTAATAAAATTACAGACGGACCACGCTGCAAGAAAAATTCCTCAGGATACCTGCTTATTCCCAATATTACTGCTGTAATTTAGTAGGGAGAGACAGTCAACAAGTCATGTCTGAATAACACCATGCTAATGTTGTTCTCTCTTCCTTGAGCCTGGTCTCAAAAAATCTGATTGACAAAGATAAAGGAATTTTAAGAGCTATTTTGGTTCTTTCAGAGAAAGTTCAACATTGAGAAGGGATTGGGGTGATTAGGAGGCTGTAGTTACCTATCATTTTCAGTGCTGTCTATTGTAATAAAAATGATAAATGTGCCCTGTTGGTGTTCTGCTGGTGTTTAGAGTTTCTAAGTCCCTCAGCTGTGAGCTGGGTTCCCATGATGGTGGGAGTATCCTGCCTGTTGCTTGCTGGATGTACTGGAACAAAGAGCTCAGCAGATTATGAGAATTATCACAAATGAATTACTTGGATTTCACTGGGCTCAGACTGAAAGAGTAAATCAGGTTTGATATAGAAAATACTTCTTCCCTGTGAGGGTGGTGAGGTCCTGGAACAGGTTGGCCAGAGAAGCATAGTAAATAAAGTTTCAGAATTCTTAGTATCTGTCCCATTCATTTTCCATAGGTCCTGTTTGGTTTTAGTATGTCACCTTCTCAGCTGGTTGCCATTTGTGTCCTGCTTTTGCTCCTGCCTTTCTTTGTCTGCTCTTTCTCCTTCCCAGTGTCTCTCTTAACTCAGGGCAGCTCCCAGCCAAAGACCCTACTCTGAATATTTTTCCCAATCCAGGAGCTAAAACACAGCCCTGGATGAAGTTATGGAGGAGGGCAGTGAAATGTCACAATCAGACCGTTCGCCACCTGGGTCTTGGCCCCTTCAGAGCTTTGCTGTGAAGGGCAGGAACACCTTTTCCTTGCTGGAAGCTGGAATTCCAGTCCATTGGACTATGTGCCATGGGTCTCAGAGGACAATTACCAAGGCTGCCAGGGTGCTGCTCCTCTCAAGGGAGCTGTGCAGGGTCAGGGTCAAGGTCCAGCAGCTGGGTGGGCTCCTAGAGCACACAGCAAAGGTTTGCTGCATATCCTCCAGCTGGAAGCAGAGGGAAGTAGAGAAGGGAGTCCCTGACAATGCTGGAATGCTTGTGGCTGGAAGCCTGCCCATGGGTTAGGATGCCATAAGGGAGAGGTGCTTCTGCCCCACTGAAGGTGCAAATGAGACCATAGGAGGACAACAAACAGATTTTATTGGACATGGATTTTAATGAATGAAAAATGGGAGCTAGGGACATAGAAATATTTACTATTTCTTCATTATCATCTAAGTCTTCTTCTTTCCCTTCTTCTTTTTCTTCTTCTTTTCCTCCTTCTTAATTGCTACTACTACTCTTTCTTCTTCATCTTCTTCTTATTCCTATTTTATTTTTTATTCTTATTTATTGCTCCTATTTCTTCTTCATTATCATATGTGGGAATAGAACTAGAGAGCAGAACTGCAAGCACTGCTCAGCTTGTCACAACCAACAGGGATGTGTTAGCCATAGCAGGCTGCAAGCCTTGGCAAGAGTAAGCGGGATTTTAAAGGAGGAATGTAAAAGATAAGAAAGTGCTTGGTATGGGTGCTTACCATGCAGTTTCATGGGGATTTATGTGAAATACTACATGTACCTGGTTAGCTTAAATGAGGCATTGATTGAGCAATGTTATTTAGTTACAAGTAAGCAATATAGCTTAGTAACATGAATATTATTGGTGCGTTATTTTTAGCAATAGCTGAAAAAGCATATACATTTTGCTTTGTGTATCAATAAACTGCTTCATGGATGCATGGCTTAATGCAAGCATATAAAGAAAACCTTGTCTCTTCATTACCACCACCATCAATCATATTCTTCTTATACTTCTAATTCTTCTATTCTTCTGATTAATCTTATTCACTTGTTATGCTTGCTGTCATTCTTATCCCTTTTTGTATTCTTATATTAATAACTATTTTCTCATTTACCACTACTACTATTTCTTCTTCACCATCATCTTCTTATTCTTATTCCTATTCTCTTATTCTTTTTTTTTTTTTTTTTGGAACTACTACTATTTCTTAAACTCAACTTTCATTTGTTTTTGGAAGAATGATACGAGTCAAAGTCCTGCGGTCACATCCATGGAGTAACACCTCCCATCTGACAATTCCTGAACGGAAGTGCCCATTCCAATTCAATATCAGAAGCAAGTTTTCTCTGACAGAGGCATGAGGCATTGGTAGAAGTTCCCCAGGGAAGTGGTGGAGTGACTGTCTCTCAAGCGTTGAAGAGTTCTACAGATGTGGCCCTTGGGGATGTGGCTTTGTGGTGATGGTGGTGCTGCCAGGGTGCCAGTGGCACTGGGTGACCATCGGGGTCTCTTCCCACCCTGATGACTCCACGGGATTCACTTCTGAGCCCCCTGGCACCCAGTGTGCCCCATGGATGCTGTTTGAGGCTGGGCACAGTGGTGACTTTGGGTGATGGGGAGATGCCCCTCGGCAGCTGAGGCTGCGGGGCCATGTCCAGGCCAAGGCCGCCTGTGTGTCCCCCTGGGGCACCGTGCAGTCCCCGGGCCAGCCACCATCTGTCTGCAGCCAGCTTGGTGCTGGCACAGACACTGCTCCTGCGGCTGTGGCCTCAGGCAGGGCCAGCAGCAGAGTGACCGCAGTGACCACAGTGCCTGCAGTGACCGCAGTGATCGCAGTGACCACAGTGACCGCAGTGACCGCAGTGACCACAGTGACTGCAGTGACCACAGTGACCGCAGGGACTGTAGTGACCACAGTGCCCACAGTGCCCGCAGTGCCCGCAGTGACCACAGTGACCACAGTGCCCGCAGTGTCTCTCTGAGGTGGCTGGGCTGTGCACTGGGGACAGCTGGCTGCTGCCAGGGGCCCTGCCCAACCGAGGGGCCAGGGGGGCTCCACGGCCCTGCCCTGGACCCCAGCTGGGCCACGGAGCCCTGGGCGTGCAGGGAGGGAAGCGAGGCATGGAGTGTCTCTGGTGCCTGTCCCTCAACCCCAGACCTCCCGAGGGACAGGCATTGTCAGCCTGCCAGGGCTGCTCTTTGGGCCCTGCTGCCTTCTTCATACAGCTCAAGGACTGAGTTTGTCCCAGTCATCCTCCTCCTGTGGCAAGGCAGTGGTCCTGAAGCTGAAGAGATTTAGCTGTGAGTCAGAGGTGACATGTGAAAGGTGTTTGCTGCTGTTGTCTTCCTCCATGGGAACTTGGCTGATGGAGTCCCTGTTCACAGCTACTTCATGGCACAGCTCTGGATTGAAGCAGTCTTCCCAGTCAGAGAGGTCTTGGCAGCTGCTGGCCTCTCCTTGGGATAGCTCTGGTTCTGCCTCACCTTGGCACTCTTGGGAAAGCTCTGTCTGGGTGTGCTATTCCCAGTCTTGATCATCCCCAGCTGGGTTCCCCTCCTCACTCCCTTTCTCTGCCAGGAGTGGGGCTCTGTGTGGGGTTAGGGTTTGTTCCCTTGCTTTTCCTCCTTTTTGGAGAATTTTTCCCATTATTATGCTAAGAAACCCTGCCGGGCTGCACCCAAGCTCTTCATGGCTCAAGACAAAGGGATGGGTGGGGGCTGTCTCCCTGCTTTTCACTCACGGCGGGGTCTGAGGGGAGTCCGGGGACTGCACCCTTCTAGCCCTCACCATCCGAGCATCAGGAGCCAGGTTCTCTGCTGCCGGACCCTGCACTGCCATCTCTCCGCTCCAGCCTCCTGTCTCTGAGCACACAGCTGAGCACCAGGACCTGCACGGTGAGAAGGGAGGGGACCTTCCTCCACTCTTCTCCCACCTGGGACACGGAGCTGCAGCTTTGCCCCCCCCCTGGTCCCACCTGCAGCCTCCGCAGCTCCGTGTGTGTCCTGCCCCACTTTCCACCACCGGGATCAAATGCAGGCAGAGCGTGTCTGCGGCTGAAAAGGGACTGGAACTGAGTTATTTGTTCTGTTTTCTTGTTAATTTTCATACTGCTGTTGTTTCTGTTTGTCTGGCTAGATATATTAATAAAGAGCTCTTATTCCTACTCCCATATCTCTGCCTGAGAGTCCCTGATTCAAAAATTATAATAACCGGGAGGAGTTCCTGTAAGTTTGTAAGGAAAATTAATCCACAAACACTGGAGGTTTATGTCCAAAAAGGAGACAGAGGAGTCCTTTTTGCTTTATTCGAATAAAGGGAGAGGCCATTGGGCATTCCCCTGGGATCTGTCCAATTTTTGGAGGACGCAGCCTTCTTTTATCCCAATTTCCTGGCCACTTTTCCCTCTCTCTTTCCCCATTGGCTGAGGTACTGGAGAGGAACAGACTTCCCGGAACTCCTGACACCTGACATTCCCCTCTAATGTATAACCCTTCCTTTTAATTTTTAATTCTTATACAATTCATAGTTTTTCCCCGTTGCTTCTTTCATCTTCCGATATCCAATTTCATTTACCAGCAAACCTCCAGTTTGTTCGTAAAGGCAAATCTCTTTTCCCATTCATCAATCAATATAATCCCTCCCCTGTTTCTTTTATCTCTAGGTGCTAACTTTATCTACCATCAAATCTACAGCTTGTCTGCCCAAGATGTACCTGAAGGCCCTTCAATAAATGACAACTGCTTTTTGTTCCCTTAATTTTGTCTGGCCTCTGTATTTAGGTAGTGTCGGAAAAGGCATTAGGTTAATACAATGCTTATTTTTAAAAACTCACTGGCCTATGGAACTGCATGATGCCTTTTCCATAGGAAGAACTGGAAAGCAACCAGCCCAGTTGTGCCAACTTTTACCAGCTCAGGTGTGACTCTGGGGTTGCCAACCACCAGGGACCACCAGAGACCCCCAGGACAGAAGAACGCATGCAGAAAGGGAAGACAAAGTATATTAATGATTTTGGGAGAAATAATTATCATATGTATGCTTATTCCAGGAAAATCAGTGAATATGTATATAAAATGGAGTATAGAAACAGATGCATTTTCTATTATCAGTGAGTGAGCTTGGTGGAGTTATGCCCCACACATCCAGCCAAGTAAAGAACTCCTGCTTTCTACAGGAAATCACAGGAGATGTTCCTCAAACATAGAGCTGAAATGCACAAGGAAGAAAATGCTCACAAAATGTCACCAAACTGTTTCCAAGCCACCAAAAATCCCTGAAATGTAACCAGATAATTTTATTTAAATAGCAGAATGTGACAGACTCCTTATCTTTGCTTTGCTAAGAGCAACAAGTACAGTGTGTCCACTTAAGACAATTCTTTCTAGAATAACACATTCCTCAACTTCCCCTGAAGCCGGGATTTTGTACTAAATGCAGACATGATTAAGACTTTTTTTCCCAACCTGACTTTCATGGCAGTTCACTTGTGCCCTGTGAATCCCACCTTAAAGAGCTTTTGAAGAGATTTCTTTAACTGCAATGACTTTGTGCCTGTAATCAGGAAGTATTTTAATTATTCTTTTAACTATTGCTGCCCTCAGAGTGGGTTTGCCTGAGGAGAATAGAAGCTCAGACATGCGAGTGTGAGCAGTTTCTTCCCTTGGAGAAATCAGAGCAAACACAGAGCTCACATATGGGATTTGAGGGGTCCCAGTTGGTTGAAAGCTGGCAAATGCTGTCCTGATTCTCAAGGAGGACAAGAAGGACACCAGATACTCCAGGCCAGTCAGTCTCACTTCGATACCTGATAAAATCATGGAAAAGTTTATTCTGGGCAGTATTGAAAAACACTTGGAGGACAATACAGGCATCAGTCAGAGTCAGCACGGCTTCATGAGGGGAAGGTTCTGCTTCTGAAGTCTGATTTCTTTCTACGACAGGGCAAAACCTACTTGGTTGATGCAGGAAAACCAGCAGATGGAATCTTTCTGGATTTCAGCAGAGGTTTTGTTCCTGTGTCTCCCAGAATGCTCTGGACAAAGTGTCCAGCACACAGCAGGATAAACACATGGCGTGAGCAACTGGCTCAGGGGTCAGGCACTGAGGGTGGCACCACACTGGCAGTGGTCACCAGTGGGTTCTGCAGGACTCCACTGTCAGCCCCAGCTCTTCAACATCTTCAGTAAGGACCTGAACATGGGACTTGAAGGGATAGTCAGTAAATTAACTGATGGCACTAAATTGGGAGGAGCTGTCATCTGCCTGGAGGGCAGAGAAGCTGTGCAGAGAGACCTCACAACTAGAGATGGGCAATCACCAACTGTGTGGAGTTCAACAAGGGCAGTGCCAGATTCTGCCCCTGGGATGGGGCACCCCTGCCTTGGTGTATGGACTGGAAGGAGAGGCTGGAGAGCAGCTGCAGGGAGGCACCTGGGGGTCCTGGCCAAGGGCAAGTTGAACATGAGTCAGCAGTGCCCTGGCAGCCCAAAGTGCCACCGTGTCCTGGGGCAGCAGGCCCAGCACCAGCAGCTGGGCCAGGGAGGGGATTGTCACACTCTGCTCTGCACTGGGGTAGCCTCACCTTGAGTGACAACACAACATAGGAAAGACATGAAGCCATTGCACAGTGTCCAGAGGAGGTCACTAGGATGGGGAAGGATCTGCAGGGGCTGTGTGAGGAACAGCTGAGGACACTTGGTTTGTTCAGCTGGAGAGGAGGAGACTCAGGTCAGACCTCACTGAGCTTTTCAACATCTTCCCAAGGGGCAGTGCAGGGACCAGCACCAATCTCTTCACTCTCATGAGCAGGGACAGGACTCAAGGAAATGGATGGAGCTGAGTCAGAGAGGCTTAGGTTGGATATCAGGGAAAAGTTTTTCACCTAGAGGGAGCTTGAGCAATTGAACAGGGTCCCCAGGGAAGCGGTCAGTCCCAGCCCCAAGTCTGTCTTGGGACATGAAGCATTTGGACAGTGCTCTCAGGCTCACCGTGGAATTGTAGTGTTCTGTGCAGGGACAGGAGTTGGACTCAATGATCCTGATGGAGTCCTTCCAACTCAGCAGATTCTGAGCTTCTCTGAAATTACTTCAACATCCAGCACTCAGCTTTCACTCAAGAATAAAGCTGTTCCAGCCTGGTGAACTCAGTCATTCCACTCCTCCTAAGTACAGCACCTACAATATCCCTCAACTTCTTTGGATGAACAAAAGAAATAAACTGCATTTAACTGTCACGGTAACAATTCCCTGCCCTTCCTTACAGGCTGCTTGTAACAGAGGCCATTTACAGGGCTGCTCAGCAGGGGCCATGGTGTGCCCTGGCCATGGGAGGGGGCAGAACAGGGCATGGGTGCCCCCGTGTGCCTGCCACCCACGAGGGGTGTGGCAGTGACAGAGGACATGTGGCCTGGCCATGCCACCAGGGGTGCTAGGATGGGGGACAGGTGGCCATGGAGGTGCCACAAAGGATGTGGTGACACCAGGGGACAGGCATCCATGGAGGTCCAACCACGAGGGGACACATGGCCAAAGAGGTGCTACCATGACTGTGGTGACACAAAGGCACATGTGGCTATGGAGCAGCCACCATGGGTATGATGACACCAAGGTGGCCATGGAGGTGGCACCACAGGTGTTGTGATGCTCATGGAGGTGCCACCATGAGCATGGCAGGGCCAGGGGACACGTGTCTATGGGTTGCAAATGCTGGCAGGTGTGGCAGTGTGACAGTGACAGGCCAGGTGTGGGGCTAGGCTAGGGTGGCTCCATGCCCACCCCACGGGTGGCCCCACAAGTGCCAAGTCAGTTTGGATGGGTCCTGGTGCCGGAGCCGCAGGACCTGGCCCGGTGCCACTGTCCCCTGGGGACATGTGGGGACATGGGAGTGACGAGGGGGGGACAAGGCACTCCAGGTGGCTGTGCCAGGCCAGCACCTCCCACCCCATGCCCCAAAATCCATCACCTCCCAACCATCATCATCATCACCCTAAAAGTCATCACTTCCCCAAACCATGACCCCAAACCATCCCCATCACCCCTCAGCCATCCTTGTCACCCCGAAATTCATCACCCCCCACCCACCATCATCATCACCACCCACCCATCATCACTCCAAAATTCATCAACCCCACCTGTCATCATCATCATCCCATCACCCACCACCCCCAAAATCATCCTCATCATCCCCCACCCATCATCACCCCCCACCCATTGTAATCACCCCAAAAATCATCAGCCCCCACCCATCACCCCAAAATTTCCCCCACTCTCCCACCCTTGTACCCTCTCACCTGCCCCGGCGACAGCATGTCTACTCCTCCTGCCCACGGAGTGCAGGTACTGCTGAAATTCATGTGGCCTCATCCCCTCACATCCCCGTGGCTTCTTGGGTGCCTTGGAGGGGTGGAAAATGCCCTCTGGAACAGTGACCAGCACATGCTGGCCTTGGGGACACCCCTGTCACCAGCCCTGTCGCCCTTGGTGTCAGAGTGGCTGTAGGAGCGTTTCCAGCCCTGCAGCCGCACCCAGCCCGGCTCCCCGGGGATCCCCCATCCCTTTCAGAGTCCTTCTGGGTGTGGCAGTGGTCACGGTGTGCCACTTGCAGGTCTTCGGTAGGGCAGGGGTCTCAGGAGTGTCCGGCGGGGCTTCCACCTCCATGTGTGGTGGGGGGGAGTCCATTTTAGGAGGTCCAGGGGCTGCATTACATGGCGGTGAGATGGAGGGAGTAATTTTGGAAGGTCCAGGGGTTGGATTTGGGGGTGGTGGGATGGGGAGAAGAATTTTGGGCTTGGATTTGGGGTCAGTGGAACAGGGGAGGCATTTTGGGGGACTGAATTTGGAATGATGAGATAGAGAAAATAATTTGGAGAGGTCCATGGGGTGGATTCGGGGGTGGTGGGGGTGCACTCCCAGCCTGGCATCCCCACCTTGAAGGGTCCCAATTTGTGGAGTCCCAAATTCTCGAGATGTCCCTGCCCACCCAGGGAAGATGTCCCCACCCAGTGAGTGCCCACACCAGCCCCCCTGAGGCCCCACCCCTTCTGGTGACAGAGGAACAGAGTGACAGGGGGACAGGGTGATGGGTGCCCCCCCAACCCATGTCGCGGGCACAAGGGGACTCCCCTCGGGAACGCCACTGATCCCCCTTTGTCACCCTCAGGAGTGGGGGCTTGGTGCACAAGAGCCCCTCACTGTGCCATCTCCGAGGTGGCACCTGCGCTTTTTGTCACCGCCACCCACCAGTTTGTCACCAGTGCCCCAAAGAAGGGTGTGGCCCACATCCTACAGGACGGCGAGTGACAGCATTTTTGGGGTCAGCCCTGGCCACTTCCACCCCCCCCCCCCCGCATCCCCCTGAGGATTCTGCGCAACCCCGCACCCACCACATTGCAGATTCATGGCTCTGGTGTCCATCTGGACCAGTGTCCAACCTGTCCTGAACCCATCCATCCCAGGCTCCCTGGCCCTGGCTGCTCTTCACTGCAGAGTGGACAAGACCCACATTCAGTCCGAAGATGACACCAAACCCCTTCCGACCAACTTCACCAGGCCACCCAACTGGAGTGCCAGTGTCCCCTGGCAGCCGGGCCAGCTCTGAATCTCTGGGAAGTGGAGATCCACAGGCCCGGGGCAAGGACACGAGGACATCCAGGATGGCGAGCACCGAGTCCATGTAGTACGGGGGGACAGTTGAGGACACACTGCTGCGGGGATTTGTCCTCCCTAGTCTCCATCCTCTGCTCCTTGTCTGGGCGAGGAAGGACAAGGAGAGGATGGGATTTGCCTTCGTACCAGAGGGAAGGAGATTCCCCCATTGCGTCCCCGTCAGCACAGCGCACACAGCGGGGCTGTCCTGCAGCCAGGGCCGTGCTGGGCTGGGAGATGAAGCAGGACAGAGGGGGAAAGAGGCAGTGACTTTCTGCTCACCTTCCTCGGGTTCCTGGACCATCTTCCTCACGGCTTCGTCTTCCTCCTTCGGCCAAGTTTTGGGAATGGGAAATCCTGGTTTGGGAGGGAAAACAAGGGCTGAGCGTGTTGGGTTCTATGGTCCCGCTGACCAAGTGCTCGGCCCCTTTGAGCCTCAGGGACCCGGAGCCCGCTCATCACCAACCTCCCGCACCCCTTCAGGCTGCCAGGGGTCCCTCGGCTCTGGGATCGCCCCTCTGCGCTCTCCCTGCTCCGGGGCTCCCGCCTTCCCCTCCAGCTCTCCCGGGGACCACCACAGCCGATATCGCCCTCTCCCCGCCGGTAAAAAGCGACCCGGCACGATCCACTCAGGGGCATTTCCAGCTCAACTTTTGGTTCCTGCAAGATCCAAACATCCCCTGTCCTGGAAAAAGCCGTCCCCTAGAATCCCGGGATGGATTTGTGGCCAGCGCCCCTCCCTGCTAACCTCCTCTCCCAGGGGAGGGCCGATGCTGCCGTACCCGCTGAGCTGCCGCCTGAGGGGGCGGCCGGGCTACGCGCGAGGTTCTGCGGCTCCTCCTTTTCCCCCCACTCCCCCTCTTTCTGTTTCTGCTTCTGCTCTTGCTTCTCCTGGGTCCCTGCTTTTCCTCCCTCTCCTCCTCTTCCTCCCGCTCCCCCTCCGTTCCCCGCTCGGCCCGGGCAGGTGTCAACACCCAAAAGCAGCCGCGCTCTGCTCTGGGAGGTTCCAAAGCGGCCTCGCCCCGCGCGGCAATGGGAATGATAGTGGGAGCACTGGGAGCGGTACTGGGAGCACCGCAGGCGATCCTGAGAGCCCTGGGAAGGAATCGGGAGCACTTTCCCCCCAGTACCGCTCTTACTGGGAGCATTGAGAGCAAGCAGCGCCGGGACGCGGCTGCAGGCGGCGGTGGGCGGGGCCAAGCACAAGGCCGTGGTTATGCAAATAAAGGAGCGATTGCTCGCTGTGATTGGTGGGCTCGAGCAGCGCGCGGTTTTCCCGGTCATGTGAGAGCCGAGGGGAGCCAGAGCAATGGCGGCGGCGTCTGGTAGGAGGGAACAGGGACCGGGAGTAGGGACAGGGCCGAGAATACGGCAGAGGTACCGGGAACAGGGCCTGGAATGGGGATAGAGACCGGGAATGGGAGCTGGGATGGGAATATGGGAACAGGACAGGGAGTGTGGAACCAGCAAGCGGAGAGAGAATCTGGGGTGGGGATCAGTGTTCAGCAGTGCTGCAGTGGAACCCATCGGGGCTGGGAGCTCTGCAGCTGGGCCTGCCCTGGGCTGCTGCGGCCCAGGGCACAAAGGCTGGAGCTGCAGCCTTGCTCCTGGGGCAGAACAGGAGCCTGGGGCAGGCCCGTGGCCCCTGCACGGCCCCAGCAGGAGGGAGGGCTCTGAGCCCAGGGCTGCTGGCAGGATGGGCTGCTGGGGCCAGCTGGGGGCCCTGAGCAATGCCCAAAGGAACATGGAATGGGACGGTGAATGGGAAAACAGCAACCAGAGAGAGAATACGGGATGAGGATTAGGAAAATGGGACCAGGATTGGAAATGGGAATACGGGAGTAGAACTGGGAGTGGGAGCTATGAAATGGGACAGGGATTATAGAAATGGAAGTATGGGAATGAGAGCAGGAATATGAGAATAGGAACAAACAAGGAATATGGACTGGAAATATGGGAAAGGCAACCAAACAGAATATGGGACAGGGACAGGGAATGAAAGTGGGAATGGGATCCAGACTGGAATGGGAGCAGGATGGGACTGGGAGTGAGGTGACAGGGGAATGGGCAGGGGGACATGGGGACAGTTCCAGGGCAGGGGATCCTTGATCAACTGTCCCAGAACATCCACCAGGATCTCCCAGTGCAGCTGGAGCTGCTGGGACTGGGGTGCCCAAAGCCCTGTGCAACCCCCCAGTCCCTCCCAGGAACCCTCAACTCCCTCGGACCCAGCATCTCTCTTATCCCTGGGAAGATCCCCCCATGTCCCCTTCCACATCTTAGTTCAACTTATTTATTTTTACCCCAGTTTTGTGTGTTTGGGAAGGACAAAGAGAAATGCAAAGAAAATACAGGCCATGGGGAGCCAGGAGGATGTGGAGCCCCCAGCCAAGTGTCTTCCCAACATGGATCACCTGGGATCACTGGGGCTCTGCCCACTGGGGGTCACTGGGGATCATCCTGCCGTGGGGGATGGAGATGGAGCAGTGCAGTGTCTTGGTTTGAATAACAGGTGTCTGCTAAGGAGGGCGGGAGCCTCTCTTGAAACAGAAAATCTAAACTCCCTCCCTCTAAATTAATGTAGCTTTGAAATTACTGAGCTCTCAGGAAAGATGGGAATTGGAATTACAGTTTTTTATTGGAAAAATAAAAATATAGTAATATAACAAGCAAAACACTGACAGAGTTGTAATACAACCTAACGCCCTGTTGGTCAGGGTGTTGTTAGCAGTGTGATTAAATGCTGACTACAGCTTTCCTGGAGTGACAGATGTGGTTGTGTTGAAACAATGATTTCGGAGAAGGGTGTAGTTTCTTTTTTAAGGTCTAGTGGTGATGAAGATGGGCCTGGTCTTCCACTGGGAATTTAGTGGGAAAAGGTTGCTCTGATGTTTCAAATTTTGGATTTTATTTAGGTAGGATATGCTTGATTCTTCCCCTTGGGAAGAATTACATCATCTCACAGTGGGATGATGTAATTTGATCAGTCCTGCAGTGAGATTTAGTGGCTTATTAACAGAAGATATCTTCATGGACAAAGGGTGGGTCCTGGAAGAGATGAAGAAAACAGCTGCACCTGGCTTTAACAGCTGGCCTATAAACAGAGGATATTCCCCCCCCCCCCCCCCCACATCCCATCCCCCCCGCAGTTATGAGGGATAAGTCATGGAAGAGATAAGGAACACTGCTCTGCCTGGTTTTCACAGATGGTGATAGAATATATACTTCTGGTTACATCTGGCATTGCAGCCTAAGACTGGCACAAAGCTCTTCCCACACTCAGGACACTCCCAGGGCTTCCCTCAGTGGTGCCTCCGTTGGTGTCTGGTGCAATGAGAGCTCTGTGAGAAGCTCTTCCCACACTTGGGACACTCACAGGGCTGAGCCATCCCAAGGAGCGGGGCTGGCTGTGGTTTGTTTGGTGCCTGTGCCATCCCCAGGGCAGTGTCCCAGGGCAGCTCTCAGTGTCCCCAGCAGGTCACGCTGTCCAGTGCAGCCGTGCCAGCGGTCACTGCGCACTCGGGGCAGGCTGGGCTGGACGGGGCTCGGGGCAGAAACGCCGCCCCCGGGACTGGGGTCTCCCCCTGCCTCTGGGCCCAGCCCCTGGTGGCAGCGCCTTGGGCAGGGCACGGGGCTGCTGCTGGCCCAGGGGGACAGGCCTTGCCCCCTGCCAGCTGCCTGGGCCCCTCTCATGCCTGTCCCACATCCCTGGGGCTCCTGTCCCTGCTGCTCCCCAACACCTTCACTGCCCCCATCAAAGCCCCACTCAACCTCTGCACTGTGACCTCTGGAAAGAAAGAAAGAATGAGAGAAAGGAAGTGTTGTCAGATGACCCTGGCTGGATGCCAGGCACCCACCAAAGCTTCTCTCATTCTCCCCCAGAGATGGACAGGAGACAAAATAGAATGAAGGCTTCATGGGTTGAGATAAGGACTGGAACAGATCACGCAGCAAATGCCATAATGGGAAAAACAGGTTTGAAATTAGAGATATTAATTGCATTTAAATGAATTGAATCAGAGCAGCATAGTGAGAAGTAAAATAAAGCATTAAAAACACCTTCTGCCCATCTCTCCCTCCTTCCCATCTCTACCTCCTGCCTCAGTGGGTGCAGGGTCAGTTCATGGCGTGTTGTTTCTCCTGCTGCTCGGAGAGAGGAGTGGTTCCCCTGCTGCACCATGAGGTTCCTTCTGGAGATGCTTCTCCATCAACTTACCCAAGGTGAGTTCATCTCACAGACAGCAGTTCTTCACTAACTGCTGCAGCGTGGGTCACACTTGCATGGGCTCACAAGTCCTACCAGGACCCTGCTCCAGCGTGGGCTCCTCTCTGCACGGGTTTGCAGGTCCCTGCCAGGTCCCTGCTCCAGCACAGGTTTCTCATGGGGTCCCAGTCTCCTCTCAGGCATCCCCCTGCTCCGGCACGGGCTCCTCCAGGCGCTGCAGGTGCATCTCTGCACTCCGTGTCCTCCATGGGCTGCAGGGGCCCGGCTGCCTCAGCACAGACTGCACCATGGAATGTCAGGGCAATCAGCTCCAGCCCCTGGAGCAGCTCCTGCCCCTCCTCCTGCCCTGCCCTGCCTGTGTGCACAATTGTTCCTCTCACATGTTCTCCCCCTGCTCTTCCCTGGCCACAGTTACAACTCCACTATAACCCAATCCTGGTGTCACCCCCTTTTCCCTCCCCACAGGGCTCCTGCCCCAGCTCCTGCAGCCCCCGGGAGGGAATTTGGTGAGGGGGCAGAGGGGGTGTGCAGCCCCCACCATGGGATGACCCCAGCCCAGCCCCTTTGTTCAACACCAAGCTGGGCTTGTGGCCACAGGAGGAAGAGGCTGAGGGGAAGCAGATACTGCAGGTGGGACAGTGCTAAGGCTCAGGGCAAGGTCCTGCCCTGCACACCTGGCTCAGGTGTGACCCTGCCTTGGGAAAGGAGCAGGACATTCCCATTCCCACAGATCCTGTCCCCAGAATCCCACTCTTGGGATCCCTCATCCATCTCTGCAGTCCCTGCTCCAGCGTCTCCAGGTGTCTGGGAAGAGTCCAAAGGGATGGAATTTCCCACCCAGGGTCCCCAGCAAGCCCCACTTTGGATCTGCTGTCCCCCAGTTTTCCCAGTTTCCCTCTCCTTTTCCCCGGGCCGGGTTTCCCCCCCCACAGTGGGTGGGAGCAGCCGAGAGCTCCGCGCTGCCCATCCCGACCTGTCCCAGCTCCATCCCTGCTCCTGCCACGGACTGCGAGGGCTCGGGAACGGGGCAGGAGCAGTGGGGATGGGGGAGCGGTGATGGAGAAACAGCGGGAGAAGAGGTGGAGGGATTAAGATGAGGAGGAAGAGGAGGAGGAGTGGGAGGAAGAGCTGGGATAGAGGATGAGGAGCAGGAACTGGAAGCAGAGGGACCACGCAGTCCAGCCCTCGCTGTGTCCGCAGCCCTCCTGCCCCTGGGACATTGTCCCCCCATCTCACAGTGACCCCAGAGGGGGAGCTCGCCCCTGGGGTCTCCATCAGAGGGAGATTTTGAGGGTGTAGGGGAAGATTTTTGGAGCTTGAAGGACTCCAAAGCTAAGCCACAAATGCCCTTTGGGGAGATTTGGGGGGGTGTCCCAGGAGGTTGTTTATTCCCGGAGGAGGGCAGAACACTGGGACACCAACAGCTGGGAAGCTGTTGGGGGCCAGCACCGCCCCCAGTTCCAGGGTCACCGGGTCGTGGCGGAGGAGCTCGGCCAGGAGCTGCCACTGGTCTGCAGTGAGAGCCGGGGGGCGTTCACCCTGCACCGCTCAGCACCCCGGGGTGCTGCAGACCCCCAACCCCCTCCCCAAGGCCGTGGCGGTGCTGGGGGAGTTGCCCCAGGCCTGAGTCTCAAGTGTGTCCAGGATGGTGAGCACCGAGTCCATGTGGTGTGGGGCAACAACTGGGGGGCAACCAGTAGGGGGGTGAGGAGGACTAAGGGGTGGGGAGAGGACTGGAGGAGGGGAAAGGCATCCACAAAAGTACCAGAAGCAGGAAGGTGCCTGAATATGGGGGAAAGGGTGGAAAAGGGAGGAAATGATCCAAAAAAAGAGGAAGGGAACCAAAATAAGGGGAAAGGAAACAAAATAAGTGGGAAAGACCCAAAAGAGGGGAAGACACAAAATAGGGGAGCAAGTATCCAGAATAGGGGAGAAAGACCCAAAATCAGAGGAGAAAGGTTTTCATGGGGTGTCACGGGGTGTCACGGCTTGTCCCTACCTGTGGCTGGGGCAAGTGCAGACACTCAGTGCCAGGAGCAGCCACAGAAACATCCTGAGGGACATGGGGACACCCTGAAGGACATGGGCCTGGGACCTCAGGTACTTAGGCCACGCTGGGGGTGGGTGACAGGAACACAGGATGAGAGACAGGGGCACATGGAAGGGGACTGAGACACACAGAGTGGTGACAGGGAACCATGGTGGAGGATGGGGACAGAGGGGAGGGGACACAATGCTACCAGGACACACAGCAGGGGACAATGTCGCCACACCTGTGGGGACACTGCCACTAGGACACCTCTAGTGACACCCCGCGTGGCACTGATCCTTGCCCTGTCCCCCTGGGGTGCCTTGAACGTGGTGGCCCTGGGACACCCTGGTGGCTGTCACTTGCTTCCACACTGCTTTTCACCAGCTGAACAAGCCCTGACAACAACTTGTCAACAACCCTCCCACCCTGGTGGGTGGTGACATTTGGCTGGGATATTGCAGTAGTGACAGTGGGGATGTGGTGCATTGGGCAACCATCTTAGCCATGGCTGAGATGAGGTGCAGGTGACACTGTGGTGGCACAGGTTGTGGCATTGATGCTGTTGCAGTTCATGTCCCCACCCATGTCGACGTCCCCTTATGTCCACAGCTAGGCCTGTGTCTCCATCCATGTCTATGTCCCCATGAAAGGCTGTGTCCCCTCATGTCCCCATCCATGACCTCACCTGTGTCATTGTCTACCACATCTCCCCATCCATGCATTACTTCAACATCTTTTTATTTTTACTCTAATTTCAGGACTTTCAAAGGGATGAACAGAATCCTTTTTGTTTCAAGGCCAAAACAAAAAAAATTTACGTGTCCCTGCTGGCAGAGCATCCACATGCTTGGCTGGGTGGGAAGAACCCTTTTGGAGGGGTTTCCACCCCACTGTCTCCAAAATCATGGGATTTGCCCCAGTCTGTTCCCATTTGGATGTGGAAGATGTGCATTGGCCAGAGAGGATTAAAACGATGGTTTTTTATTGGAGAAGACCTCCAAGGCCACCCAGTGTTGCTTGATGCCACCAGAAGATGCAACAAATGATATTTTTCTGGGGTCAGAAGTCGACAAATGTGCTCTCCACAATGGATTTGTGATGTTGGTCTGTGGATGTATCCAGGTACCCAAGGGAAGCCAGGAGAATGTGCAGCCCCCCCAGCCAGGTGTCTTCCCAACACAGATCACTGGGGCTCTGCCCACTGGGAGACACTGGGATCATCCAGCACGGATCCTGTAACGGAGAACGGAGCTGGAGCGGCACATGAAGCTCTTCCCACATTCAAGGCACTCACAGGGCTTCCCTTAGTGGTACCTCCGCTGGTGTGTGGTCAAGTGTGAGCTCTGTGAGAAGCTCTTCCCACACTCAGAACACTCATAAGGTCTCTCCCTGGTGTGGATGCGCCGGTGGGTGACGAGGTTGGAGTTGCACCTGAAGCCCTTCCCACACTGGGGACAGCAGAAGGGCTTCTCCTCTATGTGAATGTGCTGGTGCTGGAGGAGACTGGAGCTGGTTGGAAACCTCTTGCTGCATTTATCACACTCGTAGGGCTGTTCACCTGTGTGGCTCCTTTGGTGGACAATCAGATCAGAGCTGGTCCTGAAGCCCTTGCCACACTGGGAGCACTCACAGGGCCTCTCCCCAGTGTGGATACGCAGGTGGGAGACAAGGCAGCAGTTGTGTTTGAAGCCCGAGCAGGTGCCGACACCCAAAAGCAGCCGCGCTGTGCCCTGAGGGGTTCCCAAGTGGCTGCGCCCCGCGCGGCGCTGGGACCGATCCTGGGAGCACTGGGAGCGATCCTGAGAGCACCTGGAAGCAACTGGGAGTGCTTTTCCTCCCAGTTCGGCTCTTACTGGGAGGAAACAGAGCCCAGATCCGGCTGCAGCCGCTGGTGGGCGGGACCAAGCTCGTGGGCGTGGTTATGCAAATCTAGGAGCGGTCGCGCGCTATGATTGGTGCGCGAGAGGAACGCGATGTTTCCCTGTCACGTGAGAGCCGCTGAGGTCCGGAGCGATGGCGGCGGCGTCTGGTGAGAGGGGAGAGGGACGGGAATAGGGACAGGGGCTGGGAATACGGGCCCGGGGATAGGGACAGGGACCGAGAATGGGGACGGGGACTGAGATAGGGACAGGGTCAGGGCTGTCGCACCTGATCTTGCTGACTGGGAGCTCGGGGAGGGGGAGGTCTCATTTTCGGAGCTCCCCGCCCCAATCCGGGGGTTCCTCGTCCTGTTCTGGGGGGAGCAGTCAGCACCCCCAGTACCCCTCCAATAGCTCCCAGTACCAGGCAAGGGGCTTTATCTTCATCCTGGTTTGGTGTCCAGCTCCAATCCCAGGGCCAGTGTCCACTCCCAGTGTCCAGCCTCAGTCCCAGTGTCCATTGTCCAGTCCCAATCCCCACCCGGTATCCAGCTGCTGTGCCATGATGCCAAGCACTGTCCCAGGTGGCTTCCACAGGTAATCCCCAAACCCTCCAAAAATCCCACCCAGGGACATTTCCCATTCCTAAAATCCCAATGTGAGATTTGCAGTCCTATTTCCAAATTCTTGTGTGGGATTTTGGAGTGGAATTTTCCCTTTCCTAGGATTCCCTTTACCCTTTCGCAGGATTTTTTAGGGGGATTTTGTGGCCCAGTTTTCCCTTTCCTTTTGTTTTTTTGGAGATTTTGGGGCAGTATTTTTCCTTTTCTAGGGTTTTTGGGGGGGATTTTGGGGACTCCTGGGGCTTTTAGGGATTTCAAGTGAAATTTTCCATTCTCGTTGGACTTTTGAGATTTTGGTGTGGCAATTTTCCTTTTCATCTTGTTTTGTAAGGATTTTGGGGTGGAATTCTAATTCTTGGGGGATTTTGGTGTCAAATTTTTCCTTTTCCAAGTGTTTTTTTTGGGACTTCAGGAACTCACGAGGTTTTTGGGACTTTTTGGAGCAGATTTGTTCCCTTTCCTGTTGTTTTTTTGGGGGATTTTTTGGGGCAGAGTTTTCCCTTTTTCATTGGTTTCTTTGGGATTTTGAGGTGGATTTTTTTCCTTTTGTTTGGTGATTTTGAGGCCTCTTGCAGTGTTTTTATCCCCTCAGACTGATCAATGTCATTGTGATGTTCCCACTCAAGGCCATCAACATCAAAATGCTGCTGAACCACAAAATCCCCGACTGCTACACCTTCACTGATACTGTGAGTGTCCCTGAGTGTCCCTAAATGTCCCAAAGTGTCCCCAGTGTCCCCTGAGTATCCTTCTTGTATCCTCTCCTGTCCCTTTTGTGTACTTCATGTCTCTCCTGGTGTCCAATTCATGTCCCCCTTGTGTTCCTCTTGAGTATCCTTCAGTCCCTTATCTGTCCCTCTGTCCCTTGGCTGTTCCCTGGTACCCCTGCATTCCCTGGGGGGCAGCCACTGAGTGCTTGGACAGTGACTGTGATGATGGTAGTGACAGTGACAATGATGGTGGCAGTGAGAGTGCTAATGACAGTGACAGTGATGGTGGCAATGATGGTGACAGTGACACACCAATGACAGTGCCATCCAGTGTCCCCAGGTCACATTTGACAACTGCTCCCATGGCAGGCGAGTGCAGATCCACCTGGTCACCCATCTGGGAGTGCCACCATCCCTCCTGCCCAGCAGAGGAGACAGTGGGTTACAGTGGATGACCAGAGACAGGGTGACAGGGGACAAGGTAACAGGGGAACACAGTGACAGAGTAAGAGGTGCCCTGCCACCCCCGTGCTCTGGGCACAGGCTGGACTGGAGGCATTTCTGTCGAGCCCTAACTACACTTCCCCACCAAACCCCTCCCCTCTCACATTGGGAACACCCCTGACCCCCGCTGTGTCAGCCTGGGGTGCCCCTCAGTTGGAGGGGAACTTGCTGGCACCGCAGGACCCCTTCTCTGTACTATCCCCAAGGTGGCACCTGTGCTTTTTGTCACCTCCACCTGCCAATTTGTCACCTACTGCGGGTCATTCCTCGAAGGGACTGTGGGTTCACGGTGGCTCCTGGAGTCCCCCCAGTGTGACAGCTGGGGTTCTCAAGATGCTGCAGTGACAATTTGAGGGTGTGAATGCTTGTTTTGGTCTCCAGGATGGGTCCTGAGGTCCCTCCTGTCACCACAAAGTCACCTCTCCAGCTCGTGCCTCAGTTTCCCACTCACTCTGCAGGAATCATCCAGAGCTGATCTTCTGAAACTGGGTTTATTTTGGGCAGTTTTGGGGTTAGGGCTACTGGGATGGGCTGGTGGGCCAGTGGGCTGGGCCAGGGTGTGTCCAGACTGGTGGTCATCTGGGCTGGGAGCTGCCTAGGCCGGGGGGCTGCAGGGCCAAGGGCTGTCCAGACCAGTGTCCAGCTGAGATCTGTGACTCTGGTGTCTCTCCAGACCAGTGTCCATCCAGAGTGGGATCCACGGCTCTGGTGTCCATCTGGACCAGTGTCCAACCTCTCCTGCCCCCATCCATCCCAGGCTCCCTGGCCCTGGCTGCTCTTCACTGCAGAGTGGACAAGACCCACAGTCAGTCCCAAGATGACCCGAAACCCTCCCACCAACCTCACCAGGCCACTCACCTGGAGTCCCGGGGCCACCAGTGTCCCCTGGCGGCTGGGCCAGCTCTGGATCACCTGGAAGAGGAGGTCCACAGCCCCGGGCTGGGGTCTCAAGGGCATCCAGGATGGCAAGAACCGAGTCCATGTAGCATGGGAGGACAGTTGGGGACACAGCTGGGGAAACATCTGTGGGGAAGGGGGCTGGGGTGGAGGGGAACAAGGGCGGCTAAGAGGTGTGGAGGGGGTTGGAGGGGAGGGATGCACCCAAAAATGTGCCAAAGTCAAGGGGAGGATGCCCAAAATTGGGGGAAAGGATGGAAAGGATCCAAACAAGCACAGAAAAGGCCAAAAACAGGGGGCAATGAACCCAAAAGAGGGGGAAAGAACCTAAAATCAGAGGACAAAGGCTATTGTGGGGTGTTATAGGGTGTCACAGGGTTTCCCTACCTGTGCCATGGTGTGTCCCTGCCTGTGCTAGGGCAAGTGCAGATGCTCAGAGCCAGGAGCAGCCGTGAGAACATCCTGAGGGACACAGGAACACCCTGCATGACATAGGGGCAGCTTGAAGGACATGGGGACACTGCAGGATGACTCCCCTCGGACAGCCAAGGACCTCAGGGACTTTGGCTGCAGGAACAAACTGGACTTCGAACAGCACATCAATATGATTTTGCAGAAGCCAATTTATTGTTTACAATTCACCCCAATTACACATTTCTACAACCATCACCCACGTGATGCTGCCAGCTGCCCTGAATAGGTGTGGGGGTGCCCTGCACAGGTGTGGGGGTGCCCTCACAGCTCCTCCCCAGAGAGCTGCCCCAGGTGCAGCAGGGCTCTGTCCAGCTGCTGCATCTCCAGCAGGTGCCTGTGCAGGCGCTGCCGCAGCAGGGCGGCCGGCAGGTAGGGCGTGAGGAACAGCACCTGGCTCAGGGCCCTCTGTGGGGACAAGAGAGCCCTGGGACACGCCCAGCCCCTCCCAAAACAGCCTGGGAGCCCTTCAGGTACTTCCACCAAGCCTGGTAGCACCTGAAGGGTTCCAGGGATGGGGAAATTCCTCCCCCACCCGCTGCCTTCACACCTGCACAGGTGGAAATTGCTGCCCCAAATCCCCTCCCTGGGGGTCATTCACACCCTCCAGGTGTTGGGGGGGCACAGCTGGAGGCAGCACTGCAGGTGGGATCTTTCCTGAGCCCCCCTCAGCTGCTGCCACAGTGTGGGGATGGGCCCAGGGCTTCTCTGCAGCTTTTTACCTGCACCTGGGCTGGTTTGGGGCTCACCTGGGCTGAGCTGAACTCACCACGTGATCCACACGGAGCCTGTTGAGCGCCAGCACAGAGCCAGAGAGCAAAGCCCTGAGAGCCAAGAGCTGGGCCAGCTGGGGCTGGGCACCCCCCTGCACCTGGGGACAGCCAGCAGGGCAGGTGACAGCCCTGGCAGGGGACAGCAGCTCCCACTGCCCCCAGGGGTGGGGAGGGGCACAGAGCTGAGGGGGGGTGATGCTGGGGGCACACACCTGGGCACAGAGCTGGGGGGTTGGTCTTGATGCCTTAAGAGCCAAGTTTTCTGTTCTGCTTGGGTATGCTTTTCATTGTGCTTTAGGATGGTGAAGGCGAAATAGTCCGATACCAGCTATGGACTAAAGGACAGTTTTCCTCAGGCTCCAGGCCTTGAGTATAAACAATATGAGAAGAAGACAATTCGACCAGGAGAAAATGGAAATGACATTCTACAAATTGAAACTGTTGACTGGATGGCCAGAGTTTTATAAGAGTGTAAAATCATGTGACCTTTTGCTCTCTCGCTTCCACCTGAGAGCCACTGGGACAGGGCAGGGGCCACGCTGTGGCACTGTGCTGCCAGGGTGTGGCCTTTGCAGGCCTTTGAATAAATACCCATTTTATTTCCCCTAACTCTGTGTGATCTGTGTTCCAGCTCCTAAAGACAACAGTTTTTGGCGAGCCAGGCAGGAGAGGAGGCATCTGGAAAATCCCTGGACTGAGGCCGACAGCTCTGGAAGGGCCCAACACAGGTCCAGAGATATCAGAGCCAAGAACCCTGGGAACAGAGACACGTGAGTGACGGAATAAAAAGGTATTTCTGTTTGTTTAGCATCTGGGTTAGGTGCTGTGAGAGTTCGTCCGAGCCTCTCGTCTGTTTCTGCCCAACGACCCTCGCCTGAGGCCTGCGCTGGCCAGGGATGGGAGGAACGCCAAGTGACTGTTCCGCAGGTGATGCCCACCAGGACTGGTTTCTCATGACAACTAGTCACGGGGCGCTGACTCAACAAAGCTCCCACAGATGGAAGAACAATGGACTGATCAGTATGGGCTTCCCTGCGTGTGTTCACAACAACAAAGATGGTTTGGTGTGCCTTGAAGCATCCTGTTTCCACCTGTTCCTCAGCGTAATGAGCTCCACATACAATAGTCCATAAATCTTCCCACCTTTTGGCCAGAAGCCACTTGCTTTGGGAAAGGACTATAAAAGTGACTTTCGCAAAGGAGACCCCCGAGATCTCCCCAGACGGCAACAGACATCTATTGGCTGCTCCACGAGGATTCATCTGCCCGTCGTGGTAGCTATAATCCCAACCCCCCTTTCTCTCTCTCTCTCTCTCTCTCTCTCTCTCTCTCTCTCTCTCTCTGTGTCCCATTATCGCATTTTGGTTGGCACTAAATAAAGTGCATCTGTAGAAGTAAACTGGTTTTGTCCCCTGCTGTGTCTTTTGCGCTCTAAGATCCATAAAAGAACCAGTCACAACTCGCTCTTGAATTGGGCGGACCGTGACACAGGGCTGTGTGACCTCACAATGACTGTGTGACATCATAGGGTGCTGTGTGACATCACAGGGGCTGTGTGACATCATGGGGTGTGGTGTGACATCATATGGTGCTGTGTGACATCACAGGGTGCTGTGTGACATCACAATGACTGTGTGACATCATAGGGATCTGTGTGACATCACAGAGGCTGTGTGACATCATAGGATGCTGTGTGACATCAGAGGGTGCTGTGTCACATCGTAGGGTGCTGTATGACATCACAATGACTGTGTGACATCATATGGTGCTGTGTGACATCACAGGGGCTGTGTGACATCATAGGGTGCAGTTTGACATCATAGGGTGCTGTGTGACATCACAGAGCTGTGTGACATCATAAGATGCTGTGTGACATCATAGGGTGCTGTGTGACATCACAGGGGCTGTGTGACATCATATGGTGCTGTGTGACATCACAGAGGCTGTGTGACATCATAGGGTGCTGTGTGACATCATATGGTGCTGTGTGACATCACAGAGCTGTGTGAGGTCACTGGGGAGGTCACTCTGCCCCGTTCCCCCCTCACAGTCCAACGCTGCTCGTGCACAGGGGGGTTCCCTGTCCCCCCAGGTCCCCCTTCCCCCCATTCCGCAGCCTCCCCCAGAGGATGTTCCATGAGATCGACCCCAGAGCCTGACACGGGGACAGGGGCCGGGCCCTGGGGGTGGCACAGGGGGACAGGGACCCCCCGGCAGCGTCCCCGTGTCCCAGGGCCAGAGCCTGGGCCAGGGCTCCTTCACCCTGTTATGAGCCAGGGGCTGAGAGCATTTAAAAAATCCCCAGCACGGGATCAGCAAAAACCAGATTTAATATTGAGCTACAGCACTGTGATAAATGATCTCCCCTGAAGGTTGCAAATGAGGATTGTTAGAGAATTGGAATTGTCACTTACCTTATCATGTGATACACTATTCTGTATGACCCCAGTTCATTCTTTAATCCGGGTGTTGTATTCCCTTCATTAAATCCAGTTCGTTGTGTTCCATGTTCCAGTTTGTTCCCTGTTACTTCCCACTTTTGCCCTCTCCCCTGCCTCATTTCCGGCCTGGCTGCTGCTGCTCCCCTCCTGTCCATCAATTGAAAGAACGCGCCCAACATGTAAAATCGCAAAGCTCCCGAAACACCACTCTTCAGGGGAGTTCCCTTGAAGAGAAAAAGCCCCTGGAACAGAGAGCCAATACAAGATTCGGTAACCCTCCGGGCACCATACACTCATCTATGGCTCCACCTGCTAAAGATTGCCTTCCTCCTCCAGTAGTAAGCTCACCATCTCATGAAAAGTGACTTTCCAAACAGCCCTAAACAACACTGGACACAGCAAGTGCATGGGCAGTCCCACGAGCTTGGAAACACACACCCCTGTTCCTGTGAGAGTTCACAGGATGTTTGTGGTACCTCGTTTCTGACGTGGTTAGGCAGCAGTACCGCGGTAGAACATTCCCTTGGGTTCCCTGCTGCTTATAGTAATAAAGAGCTCTGTAGTTAAAGGCTTCGGTTCTGGGCACGGGGCTCTCCGGCCGCTCTGGGATTGATGATCACCCACAGCAAAGGGAGAGAACAGGAGAAAGAGAGAGAAGGAGATTGGCAATCAGGGCTCGCAGTCGCAGCGCCCAGTCCTGCTCCGCCGGGGCTCGGAGCCGCAGCCGCAGGAAAAAATGGATCCGCGGCTGGCGGTGCTCGCCCCGCTTTGGGCCGGAGGCGGCGGGTTGCAGGCAGAGCTGGAGCGCAGGCCCCGGGAGCTGAGCACAGCCCGGCCCGGGGGTCCCGCAGTGCGCGGCCGAGGAGGGTCCCGGGGGATCCCGGGAGGGGATCCAGGGGAATTCCCGGGAATGCCCCGTGCCCTCCCCCCGCTTTTGCCCTCGGGCGCTTTTGCTTTTGCCTTCCGCAGCGGCAGCAATGCCGGGATCTGCCCGGCGACCGGTGACGCCTCTGCACACTCGGGCTGCCATTGGCTGACAGAAAAGAGCGGGGCCAATGGCGGGGCCGGAGGCTGCTCAGGGGGCGTGGCCGGGGCTGGGGGCGGGGCCGCAGCCGAGCAGAGCCATGGCTCCAGCGCTGGGGCAGGGGCGCTCCTGGGGACCCTGGGGGGCCGCCAGAGCTGAGGGGGACCCCCGGCCCCGGGACTCTTTGATCGCCCATTCCGGAGCACGGAGGGGTCCCCACGCCCCCATTCCCGGGCACCTTGATCCCCCCGAACCCCCATTCCCGGCCATGCGTTCCACCCTGCACTCCCTTATCTGGCACCGGTAACCCCGGCACCCCCTTTCCCGGCCATCCCGCCTCTCCTGGCCCGCAGAGTTCCCTTCTCCTTGACCCAGAGACGCCCTGCACCCCTATTCCTGCCTTTCCCAGCACCCAGCCCCTTCTTCCCTCAACACTGGGGACACCCTTGACCCCTATTCCCGGCCATCCCGGCTTTCCCCGCCCTGTGCTGCAGGTGGGGACACCGGGGACCCTTGGAGCTCCCTTTGCTGCATACAGGGAACCCCTGCTGCAGGAGGTTTCCGCCTGTGCCCTGTCCGACGGCAGCGTCCGCGGATCCCATGGGCTCGCCAAGGACGGCCGGGAATTCCTCTCCTTCCAGCTGCGATCCGGGACATTCGTGGAGGCCACCGGCGCTGCCCAGGTCACCAAGAGGTGCTGGGAAACTGAGGAGATCGAGACTGAGGAATTCACAGATGACCTGGGGCACACCTGCCAGGAATGTCTCTGGAAATATGGCAGGGATGAAACCAGAAGGGGAAGTTCCCTCCTGGAGTGCTCTGCCTGGGGTGTTCTGTGCAGTGCGGCAGACAGTGAGAAACACTCCTAGGCTGTCACTCATCACAGTTCTCAGGGTTTTGGGTGAGATGCTTGCAGCAGATACAGCGCTGAGGGGAGTTCAGGGGGGTTCCCTTAGCATTTGGGGTCCCTGGGGATTTGCAGAGAACCTCCCAGTCCCCCCCAAGATCTCCCTGAACACGCTGGTGCTGCCCGAGTGCAGTGAGAAGGTTCATACCCAGCACAGGGTCCCCAGCTCTGTCACCGGCATCACCCAGGTACCCCCAAAACCTCCCGGAAACCCAAATCTCCCGGGGCTCCACTGCCGGAATCAACAGGAATGGTGTTGCACTTTTAAGTGGAGTTTCAGTAGCGCCTTCCAATTGACGGCTCTTTAAAGTGGCGATGGAAGAGACAATCCCTAAAATCCACCCTGTGGGCAAAACATCCCCTACAGGGGGTTGTAGCGGGGGCTCTCCTACAAATGTCGCTTTAAGCCATCATGATCCCCCCTTAAAAGGGGCCTTTGGGGCTGCAGCTCCACAAACACCCTAAAAATGGGGAGGAAAAAGCACCCTTGCAGTGGTGGGATTCCCCCCCCAAAAAATTAAAAAGCAAAAAACTCCTCTTCAAATGGACCTGAAGAGCCTTAAATGCCCTGAAAGAGGGTGGGTCCCACTTCCCACTGTCCCCCCTCTCCCACCTCTTTCCCATTTTTCCCTTCAAAGGTCTGCTGCCCCCCAGCTGGGTTTGGGGGTCACCGGGCCTTTTCCCTTCATGTCCCGGCCCGGCCACGCAGCCAGAGGGTCGGAGGAACGGGAGGGGGAGAAAGTAGAGGAGAGACAGAGGAGGAGGATAAAGAGGATCGAGAGGAGGCACCACGTGCATTCCCCGCTCTCTGTATCCGCAGCTCCTTCACCCCCCAGACCATCGCCCCCCGCATCCTGCAGGTGCCCGGGGAGGGGGAGCTCGCACCAAATATCCTGGGTGCTTTTTTTGAGCGGGGGAGGGGTATTTGGAACTGACACAAAATATATTTGGGGTTCCCTGTTTCATTCTTTTTGCCGGTGTGGGCGGTGTGATATTTGGAGCTTGCAGCGCTCCCGAGTTGAGCCGCAGATGCCCCTCGGGGGAACATCAGGGGGTCCCTGGGAGGTGTTTTTGGGGGTCCCGGTGCCGGTGGCGGCAGAGCAATGGCCGAGCACCGCAGCCGCTCTCGCAGGTGTCCCCTGGGCTCTGCGGCGCCGCGGGGACAGAGCCCGGGGCGGGGCTGGGTCCCTGCTGCCAGCAGGGCGCTGCCCAGGCTCCAAACGCTCCTGCAGCTCTGGCAGCCTCGGGGCCGAGCCCATCCCTGGGGATCCTGGGCAGTGCCCTGCACCCTCTGCGGGGAGAACCTTGCCCGAAAATCCAACCTAAATCCCTCCTGGCACAGCTCCAGCCGCTTCTTGGGTGCTGTCCCTGTGCCAGGGTACAGACCCTGGGGCTGTTCCTACATTATTAATAAAATGTTATCATTTGTGAATTATTCAATTATTATTCTTACTCTTACACTCCTTGTTCTTTCTACTTTCTTTCTTCTTGTCTTCTAATATGTACTTTAAAGTATCTAATATTATTCTATATGTATTTTTTTTAATGTTCCTCAGGCAGCAGGCTCAACCCAGCCCCAGAGCTGCGCTGCTGCTGCAGTGCTGTGTGCGCTGCTCTGGCTCTTTGGCTGCACAGCCCCGTGCAGCTGCTGCCACAGGGATGTGTCAGGAACAGCACAGAGCTGCTGCTGCCTCAGCTGGGGCTGCACCGGGGAAACCCCTCCCGGCCTGCACAGGGTGCTCAGGGCAGGCAGGGCTGCTGAGAACACACCGGCCAGGCTCCAGAGAATCAGCCCTGAGCGGATTTCAGAAGGAATTGTTCCCTGGGAGGATGGGCAGGGCCTGGCACAGAGCGCCCAGGGAATTCATGTGACCGGGAAATTATTAAGTATCAATATTACAATATATTGTATATTCATGTATTTGTATCATATACTTTAATATTAATACACAATATGTAATAAAAACAAATTTGCTAGACTTTTTCTGTTCATTCAATTTTATTTTCATTAGTGTATTCTTAAATTATCGTTCTTTTTATAATTCTCTTTGTTTCTATCTGCTCTTCTTAGCTATTCTAACTACTTGTTATATGCTATTGTATCTATTCTTCTCTGCTTCTTCTATGTGTTCCTTAATTCTTATTCCTCTTCTTATTTCTATTCTTATTCCTATTCTGATTCCTAATCATCTATGAATTCTTAAATTCTTATGACTATTCTTCTCATTTTAAATCCATATGACCATTCTTCTTATATGTATTTTGAAATTATTTTTGGTCTTCTCCATAATCTTAGTGTTCATCTTCATCATCTTCATCGTTATCTGCTTTGTTGTCATCATCTTCTTCACTTTTGTCTTCTTCTTCATTGTCCTGGTTGTCATCTGTCTTCCCAGGAAACACTTAGGCAGGGTGGGACTCAGTTTCACCAGTGGGCAGGGTCAGCACCAAGACACAGACACCAGCTGAAGGAATGGTGTCATTTATAAAATGCAAAACTGCAAAGAATCACACAAGGAGAATCTCAGTAAAACACATATTTGTTAGCAAAGAATTACAAAAGGAGAAGCTCAGCAATGCACCCAATCATCACTACCAAATATTGCCCACAGTGATTTACAAAGATCCATCCCCAGTTCCCCCCAGACTTTGCCATCACCCTGGTGCACACATCAGCTGGGGGAAGCTGTCACAGCCAAGGGCTGCAGAGCCACTCCTGGACACTGGGAATTCCTGCAGGTGCCTCCAGCCACAGCTGAGGCTCCCAACCCTGCTGAGAGAGGGCCAAGCTCTGACAGTGATGAATAAACAAACTGACAGCACTGCTAGTGCAGGAACAGCTGGTTTCATTCTCTGGTTTGGTTTCTCCCGAAGCCTGGCCAGGGCTCAAGGAAGAACCAAGGGAGTTGACTTAGGCCAAACACCCCCAAACAAAGCCAGATGGGACCTTGTTTGGTTTCTAAATACACAAAGGTAAATCCATGTCTCACCAATGCAGAGATAGACAGATCATATTGCTAAAATGCCTCATTAATGAGCAGATAAAAAGATAACATTTGGTTGGAAGGTTCATCTAGAGGTCACCTTTGGCTCAGGTCCTGGTGCTCAGGCCTTGGTACTTCAATCAGTGCCTTGACCAAGGCATGAACTACAACCTTCATAACAATTCTTTCAATAACTGAATCTTAAATTCAGGTAGGAGGCATAAAGGCATTGCCTCTTGTTCTTCAATTAAGTGCTGTTCAAGTTCATTACTCAGAGCTGTAAGTCACATTCCTTCTAAAACATGCCTAAGTAGTTGCTACTCTCTGCTGTTTATCAAATCCCCACTGTTTCTTGAGACTGTGTCTCTTTTGAGACAAGTCTCAATGCTCCATTCCCAGCACAAAGTGTCACAACAGCTCTAACATGGGATCATAACACACCAAGTGCTCACACTGCAATGACTGCAGTGGCTGCCACAAATGCATTTCACAGCAGCCTCCAGTTTGGCAGCCATGGAGCCAATCTCACCAAGAAGAATTCTCTTCTTCCTACCACTCTTCTACTGCTCTTTCTATCGAGGTGATTCCTGACTGTTGGACTTCAAACTCATCACTGACAGAAGTGCAACATTCCTGTCCCATGGCAGCCCAGGCTCCTCCTTGGTCAGCAAGCAGATAATCCAAGGCCAGGCAGTTCTGTAGATCCCCATTTGTGTTTGTTGGAGCTCACAGGATGTGCTGTTGGACATTTTCACAGTATCATTTTCTGCTGCTTCTAATAATCAATGCAGCTCATTAATGTAAACTCCACAGGACAAGGCAGTGTACATGGGGCACACGTGAGGGAGGCGGGCCCGTGGTACCGGTTTTGTTCACAAGGAAGCCGCACTACTGGGGGGAGGAGCTGCAGTGCCAGTTTTTTCCAAGAGTGGGCAGCACTTCTGGGGGGTGGAGGCTGCAGTACCTGTTTTGTCCACAAGGTGAAAGCACTACTAGGGAGGGGGGGCTGCAGTACCAGTTTTGTCCACAAGGAAGCAGCACTGCTGAAGGCGGGGGGTAGCGGGCTGCAGTACTGGTTTTATCCACAAAAGGACAGCTATACTGGGAGGGGCTGCAGTACCGTTTTTGTCCACAAGGGGACAGCACTACTGAAAGGGGGGAACTGCAGTACCGGTTTTATCCACAAAGGGACAGCACTACTGGGGTTGGGCGGTCAGTACCGGTTTTGTCCACAAAGGGGCAGCCCTACTGGGGGTGGGGCTGCAGTACCTATTTTTTCTTCAAGGGGGCAGCACTAGTGAGGAATAAGGGACTGCTGTATCGGTTTTGTCCACAAGGGGGCAACACTACTGAGTGGGAAGCAAGCTGCAGTAACGATTTTATCCATAAGTAGGCAGCACTACTGAAAGGAAGCGGCAGTACCGGTTTTGTCAACGAAGGGGCAGCAATACTGGTGCAGGGGGCGGCAGTACCAGTTTTCTTCAAAAGGGGGCAGCAGTACATGGAGGGGGGTGGGCTGCAGTACCGATTTTGTCCACAAAAGAGCAGCAGTACTGGGGGTGGAGAGGTGCAGTACCTGTTTTGACCACAAGGGGACAGCATTAATAAGGGGGGCGGTCCGGCAGTACCGGTTTTGTCCACAAGGGGTCAGCACTAGTGGGGGGAAGAACTGCAGTACCATTTTTTCTACAAGTGGGCAGCACTACTGGGGGTGGGGCTGCAGTGCCGGTTTTGTTTACAAGGAAGCAGCACTGCTAAGTGGGGGAGCTGCAGTACCTGTTTTGTCCACAAAGGGGCAGCACTACTGGTGGTGGGGGGCTGCAGTACCGGTTTTGTCCACAAGGGGACAACTCTACTGGTGGGGGGGGGGGGGGGCTGCAGTACCGGTTTGGTTCACAAAGAAGCAGCACTACTGGGGGTGGGGCTGCAATACCAGTTTTGTCCACAAGGAAGAGGCAGTACTAGGGGGTAGGCTGCAGTACCAGTTTTTTCCACAAGGGGACAGCTCTACTGGGAGGGGGCTGCAGTACCCATTTTGTCCACAAGGAGGCAGCACTACTGGGGGTAGGGCTGCAGTACCAGTTTTGTCCACAAGGGGGCTGTTCTACCGATTGGGGGGGCTGCAGAACTGGATTTTCCACAAGGGGGCAGCACTATTGGGGGGGTTGCAGTACTGGTTTTGTCCATGAGAAAGCAGCACTACTGGTTGGGTCGACGCAATACCTGTGCTGTCCACAAGGGGGCAGCAGTACTGGGCAGAAGGCCTCAGTACCTGTTCTGTCCACAAGTGGACAGCACTACTGGGCGGAAGGAGGGGGGCTGCAGTGCCGGTTTTGTCACAAGGGGGCACCACTGCTGTGGAGGGGGGCTGCAGTACTGATTTTTTCCAAAAGGAGGCAGCACTTCTGGGGGGCGGGGGGCTGCCGTACCGGTTTTGTACACAAGGGGGCAGCAAGACTGAGGGGGGTGGGCTGAAGTACCGGTTTTGTCTACAAGTGAACAGCACTACTGGGCGGGGGGAGCGGCTGCAGTACTTGCTTTTGTCCACTAGGGGGCTGCACTACAGGTGTGAGGGACTGCAGTACAGGTTTTGTCCACAAGTGGGCAGCACTTCTAGAGGGTGGACTGCAGTACCTGTTTTGTCCACAACGGGGCAGCACTACTAAAAGCAGAAGGGGGGCTGCAGTACCTGTTTTATCCACAAGGGAGCAGTACTACTGGAAGGGGTCAGCAGTACCAGTTTCGTCCACAAAATGTCAGCACTACTAAAAGGGGGGGGGCCGGCGATACCAGTTTTGTCCACAAGGGGGCAGCCCTAGTGAGGAAGGAGGGGCTGCAGTTCCGGTTTTCTCCTCAAAAGGGCAGCACTACTGGGGAGAGGGGGCTGCAGTGCCTGTTTTGTCCAGAAGGGGACAGCACTACTTTGGGGGGGGAGGGTTGCAGTACCGGTTTTGTCCACGAGGAAGCAGTACTACTGGTTGGAGGTCCGCAGTACCTGTTCTGTCTGCAAGTGGACAGCACTACTTGGCGGGGAGGGCTCCAGTACCGGCTTTGTTCACAAGGGGGCAGCACTACTGGAAGTGGGGGGGGGCTGAAGTACCGGTTTTATCCATAAGGGGGCAGCATTGATGGGTGTGGGGCTGCAGTACAGGGATTTTTGCACAAGGGGGCAGCACTATTGAGGAGGGGGAGGCTGCAGTACTGGTTTTGACCACATGAGTACAGCACTACTGGAGGGAGAGCTGCCGTACCTGTTTTGTCCACAAGGATACAGCACTACTGGTGGGAGGGCTGCAATGCCGGTTTTGTCCATAAGTGGGCAGCACTTCTGGGGGGGGTGGGCTCCAGTACCTGTTTTGTCCACAACGGGGGAGCACTACAAAGGGGGGCAGGGGGCTGCAGTACCTGTTTTGTCCACAAGGGTGAAAACCTTCTGAAAGGGGGGGGCTGCAGTACCCATTTTGTCCACAAAATGTCAGCACTACAGAAGGAGGGGGGCCAGGAATACCAGTTTTGTCCACAAGGGGACAGCACTACTGGGAGGGCGGGGGGGTGGTGCAGTACTGGCTTTGTACACCAGGAATCAGCACTACTGGGTGGGGGACCGCAGTACCTGTTGTGTCCAAAACGGGGCAGCACTACTGGGAGGAGGGGCTGCAGTACAGCTTTTTTCTCAATGAAGCAGCACTACTTTTGCAGAGGGCTGCAGTACCTGCTTTTGTCCATGAGGGGGCGGCACTACTGGTGCAAGGGTCTGCAGGACATGTTCTGTCCACAAGGGTGCAGCACTGCTGAGGGGGGGAAGCTGCAGCACTGGTTTTGTCCACAAGGGGACAGCACTACTGGGAGTGGGGGTGGGCTGCAGTACTGGTTTTATCCACAAGGGGGCCTCACTGTTGGGACTGCACACTACGGGAGGGAGGGAGGTGCCATACCTGTTTTGTCCAAAAGGATACAGCACTACTGGTGGGCGGGCTGCAATGCCGGTTTTGTCCACAAGGGGGCAGCATTTCTGGAGGGGTGGGCTGCAGTACCTGTTTTGTCCACAATGGGACAGCACTACTGAGCGGAGAAGGGGGGCTGCAGTACCCGTTTTGTCCATGAGGGAGCAGTACTACTGGAAGGGGTCAGCAGTACCCATTTTGTCCACAAAATGTCAGCACTACTGAAAGGGGGGGGCCGGCGATACCAGTTTTGTCCACAAGGGGGCAGCCCTAGTGAGGAAGGAGGGGCTGCAGTTCCAGTTTTCTCCACAAAAGGGCAGCACTACTGGGGAGAGGGGGCTCCAGTGCCTCTTTTTTCCAGAAGGGGACAGCACTACTTTGGGGGGGGGGGGGGGGTTGCAGTACCGGTTTTGTCCACGAGGAAGCAGCACTACTGGTTGGGGGTCCGCAGTACCTGTTCTGTCTGCAAGTGGACAACACTACTTGGCGGGGAGGGCTCCAGTACCGGCTTTGTTCACAAGGGGGCAGCACTACTGGAAGTGTGGGGGGCTGAAGTACCGGTTTTATCCATAAGGGGGCAGCATTGATGGGTGTGGGGCTGCAGTACAGGGATTTTTGCACAAGGGGGGCAGCACTATTGAGGAGGGGGGAGGCTGCAGTACTGGTTCGACCACATGAGTACAGCACTACTGGAGGGGGAGCTGCCGTACCTGTTTTGTCCACAAGGATACAGCACTACTGGTGGGCGGGCTGCAATGCCGGTTTTGTCCATAAGTGGGCAGCACTTCTGGGGGGGTGGGCTCCAGTACCTGTTTTGCCACAACGGGGGAGCACTACAAAGGGGGGGAGGGGTGCAGTACCTGTTTTGTCCACAAGGGGGAAGACCTACTGAAAGGGGGGCTGCAGTACCCGATTTGTCCACAAGGGAGCAGCACTACTGGAAGGGGTCCCGGAGTATCGGTTTTGTCCAGAAGGGGCAGCAGTACTACTGGGGAGGGGGTGGCTGCTGTGCCGGTTTTTTTTCCACAA
>NW_027636050.1:0-74395 GCF_903797595.1 Erithacus rubecula | reverse complement strand
ACCACGTGCTGTATCCTTGTGGACAAAACAGGTACTGCAGCCCCTTCTCTTCAGCAGTGCTGCCCCCTTGTGGACAAAACCGGCACTGCAGTCCCTTCTTCAGTAGTACTGATTCCTTGTGAACAAAACCGGTACTGCAGCTCCCCCGAGTAGTGCTGTCCACATGTGGACAAAACCGGTACTGCAGCCCCCCTCCTCACTAGTGCTGACCCCTTTGTGGACAAAACCAGTACTGCAGCCCAGTCCCTACTCAGTAGTGCTGCCCCCTTGTGGATAAAACCGATACTGCAGCCCCCTCACTCCACTAGTGCTGTCGTCTTGTGGACAAAACAGGTACTGCAGCCCACCCCTCACAAGTGCTCCAGCCTTGCGGACAAAACCGGCACTGCATCCCCCTCCACCAGTAGTGCTGCTCCCTTTTGGACAGAACAGGTACTGCAGCCCACCCCCTGCTCAGTAGTTCTGCCCCCTTGTGGACAAAACTGGTATTGCAGCCCCTCTTTCCTCACTAGGACTGCCCCCTTGTGGGTAAAACAGGTACTGCAGCCCCCCCCCCCAGAAGTGCTAAATCCTTGTGTACAAAACTGGTACCGCCGCCCCCCCCCCCCTTCAGTAGTGCTGACCTTTTGTGGACAAAACCAGCACTGCTGACCCCATCCAGTAGTGCTGCTCCCCTATGGACATAACGGGTACTGCAGCCCTCCCCATTCAGTAGGTCTTCCCCCTTGTGGACAAAACATGTACTGAAGCCCTCCCCCTTCAGTAGTGCTGCCCCCTTGTAGACAAAAGTGGTACGGCAGGCCCCCACCCCCAGCAGTGCTGATCCCTTGTGGACAAAACCAATACTGCCGCCCCCCGCCCAGTAGTTTTGCCCCCCTGTGGACAAAACCGGTATTGCAGACCCTTCATTTCAGTAGTGCTGCCCCTTTGTGGACAAAACAGGTACTGCAGCCCACGCCTCAGAAGTGCTGCCCCCTGGTGGAAAAAAAACGGCACTGCAGGCCCTCACCAGTAGTGCTGCCTTCCTTGTGGACAAACCCGGTACTGCAGACCCCCCTGCAGTACTGCTGACCCCTTGTGGACAAAACTGGTATTGCCGGCCCCACCCCAGGTAGTGATGCCCCCTTGTGGACGAAACCGGTGCTACAGCCCTTCCCTTCCAGTAGTGCTGTCTGCTTGTGGATAAAAACTGGTACTGCAGGCCCCACCCACAGTAATGCTGCCCCCTTGTCGACAAAACCGGTACTGTAGCCCCCTCATTTTCACTAGCGCTGCCCCATTGTAGACAAAACAGGTACTGCAGCCCCTGCCACCCAGTACTGCTGCCCCCTTGTGGACAAAAGTGGAACTCCCGACCCCCTTCCTTCTGCAGTGCTGATATTTTGTGGACAAAACGTGTACTGCCGACTGCTTCCAGTACTGCTGACATTTTGTGGACAAAATGGGTACTGCAGCCTCCCCCTTTCAGAAGGTCTTCCCCCTTGTGGACAAAACAGGTACTGCAGCCCCCTGCCCCCCTTTGTAGTGCTCCCCCGTTGTGGACAAAACAGGTACTGGAGCCCACCCCCCCAAAAGTGCTGCCCACTTGTGGACAAAACCGGCATTGCAGCTCCCCCCCCCAGTAGTGCTGTACTCGTGTGGTCAAAACCAATACTGCAGCCTCCCCCTCCTCACTAGTGCTGCCCTCTTGTGAACAAACCCAGTACTGCAGCCCCATTACCATCAGTGTGGCCCCCTTGTGGAAAAAACTGGTACTGCAGCCCCTAGCCCCCCCATCACTCCCAGTAGTGCTATCCCCTTGTGGACAAAACTGGTGCCGCCGGCCCTCCCCCCTCAGTAGTGCTTCTCCCGTGTGGACAAAACCTGTACTGCAGCCCCTCACACCAGTAGTGCCGCCGCCTCGTGGACAAAAGCAGGAGCTGCAGTCCCCCCTGCCCAGAAGTGCTGTCCACTTGTAGACAAAACCGGTACTGCAGCCCACCCCGATCAGTAGTGCTGCCCCCTTGTGTACAAAACTGGTACGGCAGCTGCCCACCCCCCAGCAGTGCTGGATCCTTGTGGACAACACAGGTACTGCAGCCCACCCCCCAGAAGTGTTGCCCCCTTGTGGAAAAAACCGGCACAGCAGCCACCCCCTCCCCAGTACTGCTGCCTCCTTCTGGACAAAACCGATACTCCGGGACCCCTTCCAGTAGTGCTGCTCCCTTGTGGACAAATCGGGTACTGCAGCCCCCCCTTTCAGTAGGTCTTCCCCCTTGTGGAAAAAACAGGTACTGCAGCCCCCTGCCCCCCTTTGTAGTGCTCCCCCGTTGTGGACAAAACAGGTACTGGAGCCCACCCCCCCAGAAGTGCTGCCCACTTATGGACAAAAACAGCATTGCAGCCCGCCCACCAGTAGTGCTGTATCCTTGTGGACAAAACAGGTACGGCAGCTCCCCCTCCAGTAGTGCTGTACTCATGTGGTCAAAACCAGTGCTGCAGCCTCCCCCTCCTCAATAGTGCTGCCCCCTTGTGCAAAAATCCCTGTACTGCAGCCCCACACCCATCAATGCTGCCCCCTTGTGGATAAAACCGGTACTTCAGCCCCCCCCACTTCCAGTAGTGCTGCCCCCTTGTGAACAAAGCCAGGACTGGAGCCCTCCCCGCCAAGTAGTGTTGTCCACTTGCAGACAGAACAGGTACTGCGAACCCCCAACCAGTAGTACTGCTTCCTCGTGGACAAAACCGGTACTGCAAACCCCCCCCCCCCCCCAAAGTAGTGCTGTCCCCTTCTGGAAAAAAGAGGCACTGGACCCCCCTCTCCCCAGTAGTGCTGCCCTTTTGAGGAGAAAACCGGTACTGCAGCCCCTCCTTCCTCACTAGGGCTGCCCCCTTGTGGACAAAACTGGTATCGCCGGCCCCCCCCGTTTAAGTAGTGCTGACATTTTGTGGACAAAATGGGTATAGCTGACCCCTTCCAGTAGTACTGCTCCCTCATGGACAAAACGGGTACTGCAGCCCCCCTTCTCCGCTCAGTAGTGCTGTCCCATTGTGGACAAAACAGGTACTGCAGCCCACCCCTCCAGAAATGCTGCCCCCTTGTGGACAAAATCGGCATTGCAGCCCGCCCACCAGTAGTGCTGTATCCTTTTGGACAAAACAGGTATGGCACCTCCCTCCTCCCCGTAGTGTGCAGTTCCAACAGTGAGGCCCCCTTGTGGATAAAACCAGTACTGCAGCCCACCCCCACTCCCAGTAGTGCTGTCCCCTTGTGGACAAAACCAGTGCTGCAGCTTCCCCCCCTCAGCAGTGCTGCACCCTTGTGGACAGAACATGTCCTGCAGACCCTTGCACCAGTAGTGCCGCCCCCTCATGGACAAAAGCAGGTACTGCAGCCCTCTGCAAAAGTAGTGCTGCTTCATTGAGAAAAAAGCTGTACTGCAGCCCCTCCTCCCAGTAGTGCTGCCCCATTTTGAACAGAACAGGTACTGCGGTCCCCCACCCAGTAGTGCTGATTCCTGGTGTACAAAGCCAGTACTGCACCACCCCCCCGCCCTCCCAGTAGTGCTGTCCCCTTGTGGACAAAACTGGTATTCCTGGCCCCCCTCCTTCTGTAGTGCTGACATTTTGTGGACAAAATGGGTACTGCAGCCCCCCCCTTTCAGAAGGTTTTCACCCTTGTGGACAAAACAGATACTGCAGCCCCCTGCCCCCCTTTGTAGTGCTCCCCCGTTGTGGACAAAACAGGTACTGGAGCCCACCCCCCCCAGAAGTGCTGCCCACTTATGGACAAAACCGGCATTGCAGCCCTCCCACCAGTAGTGCTGTATCCTTGTGGACAAAACAGGTACGGCAGCTCTCACTCCAGTAGTGCTGTACTCATGTGGTCAAAACCAGTACTGCAGCCTCCCCCTCCTCAATAGTGCTGCCCCCTTGTGCAAAAATCCCTGTACTGCAGCCCCACACCCATCAATGCTGCCCCCTTATGGATAGAACCGGTACTTCAGCCCCCCCCCACTTCCAGTAGTGCTGCCCCCTTGTGAACAAAGCCGGTACTGGAGCCCTCCCTGCCAAGTAGTGCTGTCCACTTCCAGACAGAACAGGTACTGCGGACCTCCAACCAGTAGTACTGCTTCCTCGTGGACAAAACCGGTACTGCAACCCTCCCCCCCCAAAGTAGTGCTGTCCCCTTCTGGACAAAACAGGCACTGCAGCCCCCTCTCCCCAGTAGTGCTGCCCTTTTGAGGAGAAAACCGGAACTGCAGCCCCTCCTTCCTCACTAGGGCTGCCCCCTTGTGGACAAAACTGGTATCGCTGGCCCCCCCCGTTTAAGTAGTGCTGACATTTTGTGGACGAAACTGGTACTGCTGACCCCTTCCAGTAGTACTGCTCCCTTGTGGATAAAACAGGTACTGCAGCCCCCCTTCTGCTTTTAGTAGTGCTGCCCCGTTGTGGACAAAACAGGTACTGCAGTCCACCCTCTAGAAGTGCTGCCCACTTGTGGACAAAACCTGTACTGCAGTCCCTCACACCTGTAGTGCAGCCCCCTAGTGGACAAAAGCAAGTACTGCAGCCGCTCCCCCCGCCCAGTAGTGCTGTTCACTTGTAGACAAAACCGGTACTTCAGCCCACCCCCCTCAGTCTTGCTGCCCCCTTGTGTACAAAACCGGTACGGCAGCCCCCCGCCCCCCAGAAGTGCTGCCCCCTTTTGGAAAAAATCAGTACTGCAGCCCCCCTCCACAGCAGTGGTGCCCCCTTGTGACAAAACCGGCACTGCAGCCCCCCTCCTTCCGCCCAGTAGTGCTGTCCACTTGTGGACAGAACAGGTACTGAGGCCTTCTGCCCAGTACTGCTGCCCCCTTGTGGACAGCACAGGTATTGCGTCGACCCAACCAGTAGTGCTGCTTTCTCATGGACAAAACCAGTACTGCAACCCCCCCAATAGTGCTGCCCCCTTGTGGAAAATCCAGTTCTGCAGCCCCCCCAATCGGTAGAACAGCCCCCTTGTGGACAAAACTGGTACTGCAGCCCTACCCCCAGTAGTGCTGCCTCCTTGTGGACAAAATGGGTACTGCAGCCCCCTCCCAGTAGAGCTGTCCCCTTGTGGAAAAAACTGGTACTGCAGCCTACCCCCTAGTACTGCCTCTTCCTTGTGGACAAAACTGGTATTGCAGCCCAACCCCCAGTAGTGCTGCTTCTTTGTGAACCAAACCGGTACTGCAGCCCCCCCCCCCCCCACCAGTAGAGTTGTCCCCTTGTGGACAAAACCGGTACTGCAGCCCCCCACCACCAGTAGTGCTGCCCCTTTGTGGACAAAACAGGTACTGCAGCTCCCCCACTTAGCAGTGCTGCTTCCTTGTAAACAAAACCGGCACTGCAGCCCCACCCCCAGTAGTGCTGCCCACTTGTAGAAAAAATGGTACTGCAGTTCTTCCCCCCACTAGTTCTGACCCCTTGTGGACAAAACCGGTACTGCCGGACCGCCCCCCTTATTAATGCTGTCCCCTTGTGGTCAAAACAGGTACTGCACCTCTCCACCCCCAGTACTGCTGCTCTTTTGTGGACAAAATCGGTACTGCAGCCCACCCCCCTCCATGTACTGCTGCCCCCTTTTGAAGAAAACTGGTACTGCCGCCCCCTGCACCAGTATTGCTGCCCCTTCATTGACAAAACCGGTACTGCCGCTTCCTTTCAGTAGTGCTGCCTACTTATGGATAAAATCGTTACTGCAGCTTGCTTCCCACTCAGTAGTGTTGCCCCCTTGTGGACAAAACCAATACAGCAGTCCCTTATTCCTCACTAGTGCTGCCCCCTTGAAGAAAAAATAGGTACTGCAGCCCCACCCCCAGTAGGGCTGCCCCTTTGTGGACAAAATCGGTACTGACCGCCCAACCCCAGTAGTGCTGTCCCTTTGTGGATAAAACCGGTACTGCAGTTCCCCCCTTTCAGTAGTGCTGTCCCCTTGTGGACAAAAACGGTACTGCAGCCCCTCCCAGTATAGCTGTCCTTTTGTGGATAAAACCAGTACTGCAGCCCGCTACCCCTCGCCTTCAGCAGTGCTGCTTCCTTGTGGACAAAACTGGTACTGCAGCCCCCCCTCCCAAGTAGTGCTTTCACCTTGTGGACAAAACAGGTACTGCAGCCTCCACCCCCCAGAAGTGCTGCCCACTCTTGGAAAAAACTGGCACTGCAGCTCCTCCCCCCTGTAGTGCGGCTTCCTTGTGAACAAAACCAGTACCACGGGCCTGCCTCCCTCACGTGTGCCCCATGTACACTGCCTTGTCCTGTGGAGTTTACATTAATGAGCTGCATTGATTATTAGAAGCAGCAGAAAATGATACTGTGAAAATGTCCAACAGCACATCCTGTGAGCTCCAACAAACACAAATGGGGATCTACAGAACTGCCTGGCCTTGGATTATCTGCTTGCTGACCAAGGAGGAGCCTGGGCTGCCATGGGACAGGAATGTTGCACTTCTGTCAGTGATGAGTTTGAAGTCCAACAATCAGGAAACACCTCAATAGAAAGAGCAGTAGAAGAGTGGTAGGAAGAAGAGAATTCTTCTTGGTGAGATTGGCTCCATGGCTGCCAAACTGGAGGCTGCTGTGAAATGCATTTCTGGCAGCCACTGCAGTCATTGCAGTGTGAGCACTTGGTGTGTTATGATCCCATGTTAGAGCTGTTGTGACACTTTGTGCTGGGGAATGGAGCATTGAGACTTGTCTCAAAAGACACACAGTCTCAAGAAACAGTGGGGATTTGATAAACAGCAGAGAGTAGCAACTACTTAGGCATGTTTTAGAAGGAATGGGACTTACAGCTCTGAGTAATGAACTTGAACAGCACTTAATTGAAGAACAAGAGGCAATGCCTTTATGCCTCCTACCTGAATTTAAGATTCAGTTATTGAAAGAATTGTTATGAAGGTTGTAGTTCATGCCTTGGTCAAGGCACTGATTGAAGTACCAAGGCCTGAGCACCAGGACATGAGCCAAAGGTGACCTCTAGATGAACCTTCCAACCAAATGTTATCTTTTTATCTGCTCATTAATGAGGCATTTTAGCAATATGATCTGTCTATCTCTGCATTGGTGAGACATGGATTTACCTTTGTGTGTTTAGAAACCAAACAAGGTCCCATCTGGCTTTGTTTGGGGGTGTTTAGCCTAAGTCAACTCCCTTGGTTCTTCCTTGAGCCCTGGCCAGGCTTCGGGAGAAACCAAACCAGAGAATGAAACCAGCTGTTCCTGCACTAGCAGTGCTGTCAGTTTGTTTATTCATCACTGTCAGAGCTTGGCCCTCTCTCAGCAGGGTTGGGAGCCTCAGCTGTGGCTGGAGGCACCTGCAGGAATTCCCAGTGTCCAGGAGTGGCTCTGCAGCCCTTGGCTGTGACAGCTTCCCCCAGCTGATGTGTGCACCAGGGTGATGGCAAAGTCTGGGGGGAACTGGGGATGGATCTTTGTAAATCACTGTGGGCAATATTTGGTAGTGATGATTGGGTGCATTGCTGAGCTTCTCCTTTTGTAATTCTTTGCTAACAAATATGTGTTTTACTGAGATTCTCCTTGTGTGATTCTTTGCAGTTTTGCATTTTATAAATGACACCATTCCTTCAGCTGGTGTCTGTGTCTTTGGTGCTGACCCTGCCCACTGGTGAAACTGAGTCCCACCCTGCCTAAGTGTTTCCTGGGAAGACAGATGACAACCAGGACAATGAAGAAGAAGACAAAAGTGAAGAAGATGATGACAACAAAGCAGATAACGATGAAGATGATGAAGATGAACACTAAGATTATGGAGAAGACCAAAAATAATTTCAAAATACATATAAGAAGAATGGTCATATGGATTTAAAATGAGAAGAATAGTCATAAGAATTTAAGAATTCATAGATGATTAGGAATCAGAATAGGAATAAGAATAGAAATAAGAAGAGGAATAAGAATTAAGGAACACATAGAAGAAGCAGAGAAGAATAGATACAATAGCATATAACAAGTAGTTAGAATAGCTAAGAAGAGCAGATAGAAACAAAGAGAATTATAAAAAGAACGATAATTTAAGAATACACTAATGAAAATAAAATTGAATGAACAGAAAAAGTCTAGCAAATTTGTTTTTATTACATATTGTGTATTAATATTAAAGTATATGATACAAATACATGAATATACAATATATTGTAATATTGATACTTAATAATTTCCCGGTCACATGAATTCCCTGGGCGCTCTGTGCCAGGCCCTGCCCATCCTCCCAGGGAACAATTCCTTCTGAAATCCGCTCAGGGCTGATTCTCTGGAGCCTGGCCACGTGTGTTCTCAGCAGCCCTGCCTGCCCTGAGCACCCTGTGCAGGCCTGGAGGGGTTTCCCCGGTGCAGCCCCAGCTGAGGTAGCAGCAGCTCTGTGCTGTTCCTGACACATCCCTGTGGCAGCAGCTGCACGGGGCTGTGCAGCCAAAGAGCCAGAGCAGCGCACACAGCACTGCAGCAGCACCGCAGCTCTGGGGCTGGGTTGAGCCTGCTGCCTGAGGAACATTAAAAAAAATACATATAGAATAATATTAGATACTTTAAAGTACATATTAGAAGACAAGAAGAAAGAAAGTAGAAAGAACAAGGAGTGTAAGAGTAAGAATAATAATTTAATAATTCACAAATGATAACATTTTATTAATAATGTAGGAACAGCCCCAGGGTCTGTACCCTGGCACAGGGATAGCACCCAAGAAGCGGCTGGAGCTGTGCCAGGAGGGATTTAGGTTGGATTTTCGGGCAAGGTTCTCCCCGCAGAGGGTGCAGGGCACTGCCCAGGATCCCCAGGGATGGGCTCGGCCCCGAGGCTGCCAGAGCTGCAGGAGCGTTTGGAGCCTGGGCAGCGCCCTGCTGGCAGCAGGGACCCAGCCCCGCCCCGGGCTCTGTCCCCGCGGCGCCGCAGAGCCCAGGGGACACCTGCGAGAGCGGCTGCGGTGCTCGGCCATTGCTCTGCCGCCACCGGCACCGGGACCCCCAAAAACACCTCCCAGGGACCCCCTGATGTTCCCCCGAGGGGCATCTGCGGCTCAACTCGGGAGCGCTGCAAGCTCCAAACATCGCACCGCCCCCACTGGCAAAAAGAATGAAACAGGGAACCCCAAATATATTTTGTGTCAGTTCCAAATACCCCTCCCCCGCTCAAAAAAAGCACCCAGGATATTTGGTGCGAGCTCCCCCTCCCCGGGCACCTGCAGGATGCGGGGGGCGATGGTCTGGGGGGTGAAGGAGCTGCGGATACAGAGAGCGGGGAATGCACGTGGTGCCTCCTCTCGATCCTCTTTATCCTCCTCCTCTGTCTCTCCTCTTCTTTCTCCCCCTCCCGTTCCTCCGACCCTCTGGCTGCGTGGCCGGGCCGGGACATGAAGGGAATAGGCCCGGTGACCTCCAAACCCAGCTGGGGGGCAGCAGACCTTTGAAGGGAAAAATGGGAAAGAGGTGGGAGAGGGGGGACAGTGGGAAGTGGGACCCACCCTCTTTCAGGGCGTTTAAGGCTCTTCAGGTCCATTTGAAGAGGAGTTTTTCGCTTTTTAATTTTTTGGGGGGGGATCCCACCACTGCAAGGGTGCTTTTTCCTCCCCATTTTTAGGGTGTTTGTGGAGCTGCAGCCCCAAAGGCCCCTTTTAAGGGGGGATCATGACGGCTTAAAGCGACATTTGTAGGAGAGCCCCCGCTACAACCCCCTGTAGGGGATGTTTTGCCCACAGGGTGGATTTTAGGGATTGTCTCTTCCATCGCCACTTTAAAGAGCCGTCAATTGGAAGGCGCTACTGAAACTCCACTTAAAAGTGCAACACCATTCCTGTTGATTCCGGCAGTGGAGCCCCGGGAGATTTGGGTTTCCGGGAGGTTTTGGGGGTACCTGGGTGATGCCGGTGACAGAGCTGGGGACCCTGTGCTGGGTATGAACCTTCTCACTGCACTCGGGCAGCACCAGCGTGTTCAGGGAAATCTTGGGGGGGACTGGGAGGTTCTCTGCAAATCCCCAGGGACCCCAAATGCTAAGGGAACCCCCCTGAACTCCCCTCAGCGCTGTATCTGCTGCAAGCATCTCACCCAAAACCCTGAGAACTGTGATGAGTGACAGCCTAGGAGTGTTTCTCACTGTCTGCCGCACTGCACAGAACACCCCAGGCAGAGCACTCCAGGACGGAACTTCCCCTTCTGGTTTCATCCCTGCCATATTTCCAGAGACATTCCTGGCAGGTGTGCCCCAGGTCATCTGTGAATTCCTCAGTCTCGATCTCCTCAGTTTCCCAGCACCTCTTGGTGACCTGGGCAGCGCCGGTGGCCTCCACGAATGTCCCGGATCGCAGCTGGAAGGAGAGGAATTCCCGGCCGTCCTTGGCGAGCCCATGGGATCCGCGGACGCTGCCGTCGGACAGGGCACAGGCGGAAATCTCCTGCAGCAGGGGTTCCCTGTATGCAGCAAAGGGAGCTCCAAGGGTCCCCGGTGTCCCCACCTGCAGCACAGGGCGGGGAAAGCCGGGATAGCCGGGAATAGGGGTCAAGGGTGTCCCCAGTGTTGAGGGAAGAAGGGGCTGGGTGCTGGGAAAGGCAGGAATAGGGGTGCAGGGCGTCTCTGGGTCAAGGAGAAGGGAACTCTGCGGGCCAGGAGAGGCGGGATGGCCGGGAAAGGGGGTGCCGGGGTTACCGGTGCCAGATAAGGGAGTGCAGGGTGGAACGCATGGCCGGGAATGGGGGTTCGGGGGGATCAAGGTGCCCGGGAATGGGGGCGTGGGGACCCCTCCGTGCTCCGGAATGGGCGATCAAAGAGTCCCGGGGCCGGGGGTCCCCCTCAGCTCTGGCGGCCCCCCAGGGTCCCCAGGAGCGCCCCTGCCCCAGCGCTGGAGCCATGGCTCTGCTCGGCTGCGGCCCCGCCCCCAGCCCCGGCCCCGCCCCCTGAGCAGCCTCCGGCCCCGCCATTGGCCCCGCTCTTTTCTGTCAGCCAATGGCAGCCCGAGTGTGCAGAGGCGTCACCGGTCGCCGGGCAGATCCCGGCATTGCTGCCGCTGAGGAAGGCAAAAGCAAAAGCGCCCGAGGGCAAAAGCGGGGGGAGGGCACGGGGCATTCCCGGGAATTCCCCTGGATCCCCTCCCGGGATCCCCCGGGACCCTCCTCGGCCGCGCACTGCGGGACCCCCGGGCCGGGCTGTGCTCAGCTCCCGGGGCCTGCGCTCCAGCTCTGCCTGCAACCCGCCGCCTCCGGCCCAAAGCGGGGCGAGCACCGCCAGCCGCGGATCCATTTTTTCCTGCGGCTGCGGCTCCGAGCCCCGGCGGAGCAGGACTGGGCGCTGCGACTGCGAGCCCTGATTGCCAATCTCCTTCTCTCTCTTTCTCCTGTTCTCTCCCTTTGCTGTGGGTGATCATCAATCCCAGAGCGGCCGGAGAGCCCCGTGCCCAGAACCGAAGCCTTTAACTACAGAGCTCTTTATTACTATAAGCAGCAGGGAACCCAAGGGAATGTTCTACCGCGGTACTGCTGCCTAGCCACGTCAGAAACGAGGTACCACAAACATCCTGTGAACTCTCACAGGAACAGGGGTGTGTGTTTCCAAGCTCGTGGGACTGCCCATGCACTTGCTGTGTCCAGTGTTGTTTAGGGATGTTTGGAAAGTCACTTTTCATGAGATGGTGAGCTTACTACTGGAGGAGGAAGGCAATCTTTAGCAGGTGGAGCCATAGATGAGTGTATGGTGCCCGGAGGGTTCCCGAATCTTGTATTGGCTCTCTGTTCCAGGGGCTTTTTCTCTTCAAGGGAACTCCCCTGAAGAGTGGTGTTTCGGGAGCTTTGCGATTTTACATGTTGGGCGCGTTCTTTCAATTGATGGACAGGAGGGGAGCAGCAGCAGCCAGGCCGGAAATGAGGCAGGGGAGAGGGCAAAAGTGGGAAGTAACAGGGAACAAACTGGAACATGGAACACAACGAACTGGATTTAATGAAGGGAATACAACACCCGGATTAAAGAATGAACTGGGGTCATACAGAATAGTGTATCACATGATAAGGTAAGTGACAATTCCAATTCTCTAACAATCCTCATTTGCAACCTTCAGGGGAGATCATTTATCACAGTGCTGTAGCTCAATATTAAATCTGGTTTTTGCTGATCCCGTGCTGGGGATTTTTTAAATGCTCTCAGCCCCTGGCTCATAACAGGGTGAAGGAGCCCTGGCCCAGGCTCTGGCCCTGGGACACGGGGACGCTGCCGGGGGGTCCCTGTCCCCCTGTGCCACCCCCAGGGCCCGGCCCCTGTCCCCGTGTCAGGCTCTGGGGTCGATCTCATGGAACATCCTCTGGGGGAGGCTGCGGAATGGGGGGAAGGGGGACCTGGGGGGACAGGGAACCCCCCTGTGCACGAGCAGCGTTGGACTGTGAGGGGGGAACGGGGCAGAGTGACCTCCCCAGTGACCTCACACAGCTCTGTGATGTCACACAGCACCATATGATGTCACACAGCACCCTATGATGTCACACAGCCTCTGTGATGTCACACAGCACCATATGATGTCACACAGCCCCTGTGATGTCACACAGCACCCTGTGATGTCACACAGCATCTTATGATGTCACACAGCTCTGTGATGTCACACAGCACCCTATGATGTCAAACTGCACCCTATGATGTCACACAGCCCCTGTGATGTCACACAGCACCATATGATGTCACACCACACCCCATGATGTCACACAACCTCTGTGATTTCACAGAGCCCCTGTGATGTCACACAGCACCCTATGATGTCACACAGCATCTTATGATGTCACACAGCTCTGTGATGTCACACAGCACCCTATGATGTCAAACTGCACCCTATGATGTCACACAGCCCCTGTGATGTCACACAGCACCATATGATGTCACACAGTCATTGTGATGTCATACAGCACCCTACGATGTGACACAGCACCCTCTGATGTCACACAGCATCCTATGATGTCACACAGCCTCTGTGATGTCACACAGATCCCTATGATGTCACACAGTCATTGTGATGTCACACAGCACCCTGTGATGTCACACAGCACCATATGATGTCACACCACACCCCATGATGTCACACAGCCCCTGTGATGTCACACAGCACCCTATGATGTCACACAGTCATTGTGAGGTCACACAGCCCTGTGTCACGGTCCGCCCAATTCAAGAGCGAGTTGTGACTGGTTCTTTTATGGATCTTAGAGCGCAAAAGACACAGCAGGGGACAAAACCAGTTTACTTCTACAGATGCACTTTATTTAGTGCCAACCAAAATGCGATAATGGGACAGAGAGAGAGAGAGAGAAAGAGAGAGAGAGAGAGAGAGAAAGGGGGGTTGGGATTATAGCTACCACGACGGGCAGATGAATCCTCGTGGAGCAGCCAATAGATGTCTGTTGCCGTCTGGGGAGATCTCGGGGGTCTCCTTTGCGAAAGTCACTTTTATAGTCCTTTCCCAAAGCAAGTGGCTTCTGGCCAAAAGGTGGGAAGATTTATGGACTATTGTATGTGGAGCTCATTACGCTGAGGAACAGGTGGAAACAGGATGCTTCAAGGCACACCAAACCATCTTTGTTGTTGTGAACACACGCAGGGAAGCCCATACTGACCAGTCCATTGTTCTTCCATCTGTGGGAGCTTTGTTGAGTCAGCGCCCCGTGACTAGTTGTCATGAGAAACCAGTCCTGGTGGGCATCACCTGCGGAACAGTCACTTGGCGTTCCTCCCATCCCTGGCCAGCGCAGGCCTCAGGCGAGGGTCGTTGGGCAGAAACAGACGAGAGGCTCGGACGAACTCTCACAGCACCTAACCCAGATGCTAAACAAACAGAAATACCTTTTTATTCCGTCACTCACGTGTCTCTGTTCCCAGGGTTCTTGGCTCTGATATCTCTGGACCTGTGTTGGGCCCTTCCAGAGCTGTCGGCCTCAGTCCAGGGATTTTCCAGATGCCTCCTCTCCTGCCTGGCTCGCCAAAAACTGTTGTCTTTAGGAGCTGGAACACAGATCACACAGAGTTAGGGGAAATAAAATGGGTATTTATTCAAAGGCCTGCAAAGGCCACACCCTGGCAGCACAGTGCCACAGCGTGGCCCCTGCCCTGTCCCAGTGGCTCTCAGGTGGAAGCGAGAGAGCAAAAGGTCACATGATTTTACACTCTTATAAAACTCTGGCCATCCAGTCAACAGTTTCAATTTGTAGAATGTCATTTCCATTTTCTCCTGGTCGAATTGTCTTCTTCTCATATTGTTTATACTCAAGGCCTGGAGCCTGAGGAAAACTGTCCTTTAGTCCATAGCTGGTATCGGACTATTTCGCCTTCACCATCCTAAAGCACAATGAAAAGCATACCCAAGCAGAACAGAAAACTTGGCTCTTAAGGCATCAAGACCAACCCCCCAGCTCTGTGCCCAGGTGTGTGCCCCCAGCATCACCCCCCCTCAGCTCTGTGCCCCTCCCCACCCCTGGGGGCAGTGGGAGCTGCTGTCCCCTGCCAGGGCTGTCACCTGCCCTGCTGGCTGTCCCCAGGTGCAGGGGGGTGCCCAGCCCCAGCTGGCCCAGCTCTTGGCTCTCAGGGCTTTGCTCTCTGGCTCTGTGCTGGCGCTCAACAGGCTCCGTGTGGATCACGTGGTGAGTTCAGCTCAGCCCAGGTGAGCCCCAAACCAGCCCAGGTGCAGGTAAAAAGCTGCAGAGAAGCCCTGGGCCCATCCCCACACTGTGGCAGCAGCTGAGGGGGGCTCAGGAAAGATCCCACCTGCAGTGCTGCCTCCAGCTGTGCCCCCCCAACACCTGGAGGGTGTGAATGACCCCCAGGGAGGGGATTTGGGGCAGCAATTTCCACCTGTGCAGGTGTGAAGGCAGCGGGTGGGGGAGGAATTTCCCCATCCCTGGAACCCTTCAGGTGCTACCAGGCTTGGTGGAAGTACCTGAAGGGCTCCCAGGCTGTTTTGGGAGGGGCTGGGCGTGTCCCAGGGCTCTCTTGTCCCCACAGAGGGCCCTGAGCCAGGTGCTGTTCCTCACGCCCTACCTGCCGGCCGCCCTGCTGCGGCAGCGCCTGCACAGGCACCTGCTGGAGATGCAGCAGCTGGACAGAGCCCTGCTGCACCTGGGGCAGCTCTCTGGGGAGGAGCTGTGAGGGCACCCCCACACCTGTGCAGGGCACCCCCACACCTATTCAGGGCAGCTGGCAGCATCACGTGGGTGATGGTTGTAGAAATGTGTAATTGGGGTGAATTGTAAACAATAAATTGGCTTCTGCAAAATCATATTGATGTGCTGTTCGAAGTCCAGTTTGTTCCTGCAGCCAAAGTCCCTGAGGTCCTTGGCTGTCCGAGGGGAGTCATCCTGCAGTGTCCCCATGTCCTTCAAGCTGCCCCTATGTCATGCAGGGTGTTCCTGTGTCCCTCAGGATGTTCTCACGGCTGCTCCTGGCTCTGAGCATCTGCACTTGCCCTAGCACTGGCAGGGACACACCATGGCACAGGTAGGGAAACCCTGTGACACCCTATAACACCTCACAATAGCCTTTGTCCTCTGATTTTAGGTTCTTTCCCCCTCTTTTGGGTTCATTGCCCCCTGTTTTTGGCCTTTTCTGTGCTTGTTTGGATCCTTTCCATCCTTTCCCCCAATTTTGGGCATCCTCCCCTTGACTTTGGCACATTTTTGGGTGCATCCCTCCCCTCCAACCCCCTCCACACCTCTTAGCCGCCCTTGTTCCCCTCCACCCCAGCCCCCTTCCCCACAGATGTTTCCCCAGCTGTGTCCCCAACTGTCCTCCCATGCTACATGGACTCGGTTCTTGCCATCCTGGATGCCCTTGAGACCCCAGCCCGGGGCTGTGGACCTCCTCTTCCAGGTGATCCAGAGCTGGCCCAGCCGCCAGGGGACACTGGTGGCCCCGGGACTCCAGGTGAGTGGCCTGGTGAGGTTGGTGGGAGGGTTTCGGGTCATCTTGGGACTGACTGTGGGTCTTGTCCACTCTGCAGTGAAGAGCAGCCAGGGCCAGGGAGCCTGGGATGGATGGGGGCAGGAGAGGTTGGACACTGGTCCAGATGGACACCAGAGCCGTGGATCCCACTCTGGATGGACACTGGTCTGGAGAGACACCAGAGTCACAGATCTCAGCTGGACACTGGTCTGGACAGCCCTTGGCCCTGCAGCCCCCCGGCCTAGGCAGCTCCCAGCCCAGATGACCACCAGTCTGGACACACCCTGGCCCAGCCCACTGGCCCACCAGCCCATCCCAGTAGCCCTAACCCCAAAACTGCCCAAAATAAACCCAGTTTCAGAAGATCAGCTCTGGATGATTCCTGCAGAGTGAGTGGGAAACTGAGGCACGAGCTGGAGAGGTGACTTTGTGGTGACAGGAGGGACCTCAGGACCCATCCTGGAGACCAAAACAAGCATTCACACCCTCAAATTGTCACTGCAGCATCTTGAGAACCCCAGCTGTCACACTGGGGGGACTCCAGGAGCCACCGTGAACCCACAGTCCCTTCGAGGAATGACCCGCAGTAGGTGACAAATTGGCAGGTGGAGGTGACAAAAAGCACAGGTGCCACCTTGGGGATAGTACAGAGAAGGGGTCCTGCGGTGCCAGCAAGTTCCCCTCCAACTGAGGGGCACCCCAGGCTGACACAGCGGGGGTCAGGGGTGTTCCCAATGTGAGAGGGGAGGGGTTTGGTGGGGAAGTGTAGTTAGGGCTCGACAGAAATGCCTCCAGTCCAGCCTGTGCCCAGAGCACGGGGGTGGCAGGGCACCTCTTACTCTGTCACTGTGTTCCCCTGTTACCTTGTCCCCTGTCACCCTGTCTCTGGTCATCCACTGTAACCCACTGTCTCCTCTGCTGGGCAGGAGGGATGGTGGCACTCCCAGATGGGTGACCAGGTGGATCTGCACTCGCCTGCCATGGGAGCAGTTGTCAAATGTGACCTGGGGACACTGGATGGCACTGTCATTGGTGTGTCACTGTCACCATCATTGCCACCATCACTGTCACTGTCATTAGCACTCTCACTGCCACCATCATTGTCACTGTCACTGCCATCATCACAGTCACTGTCCAAGCACTCAGTGGCTGCCCCCCAGGGAATGCAGGGGTACCAGGGAACAGCCAAGGGACAGAGGGACAGATAAGGGACTGAAGGATACTCAAGAGGAACACAAGGGGGACATGAATTGGACACCAGGAGAGACATGAAGTACACAAAAGGGACAGGAGAGGATACAAGAAGGATACTCAGGGGACACTGGGGACACTTTGGGACATTTAGGGACACTCAGGGACACTCACAGTATCACTGAAGGTGTAGCAGTCGGGGATTTTGTGGTTCAGCAGCATTTTGATGTTGATGGCCTTGAGTGGGAACATCACAATGACATTGATCAGTCTGAGGGGATAAAAACACTGCAAGAGGCCTCAAAATCACCAAACAAAAGGAAAAAAATCCACCTCAAAATCCCAAAGAAACCAATGAAAAAGGGAAAACTCTGCCCCAAAAAATCCCCCAAAAAAACAACAGGAAAGGGAACAAATCTGCTCCAAAAAGTCCCAAAAACCTCGTGAGTTCCTGAAGTCCCAAAAAAACACTTGGAAAAGGAAAAATTTGACACCAAAATCCCCCAAGAATTAGAATTCCACCCCAAAATCCTTACAAAACAAGATGAAAAGGAAAATTGCCACACCAAAATCTCAAAAGTCCAACGAGAATGGAAAATTTCACTTGAAATCCCTAAAAGCCCCAGGAGTCCCCAAAATCCCCCCCAAAAACCCTAGAAAAGGAAAAATACTGCCCCAAAATCTCCAAAAAAACAAAAGGAAAGGGAAAACTGGGCCACAAAATCCCCCTAAAAAATCCTGCGAAAGGGTAAAGGGAATCCTAGGAAAGGGAAAATTCCACTCCAAAATCCCACACAAGAATTTGGAAATAGGACTGCAAATCTCACATTGGGATTTTAGGATTGGGAAATGTCCCTGGGTGGGATTTTTGGAGGGTTTGGGGATTACCTGTGGAAGCCACCTGGGACAGTGCTTGGCATCATGGCACAGCAGCTGGATACCGGGTGGGGATTGGGACTGGACAATGGACACTGGGACTGAGGCTGGACACTGGGAGTGGACACTGGCCCTGGGATTGGAGCTGGACACCAAACCAGGATGAAGATAAAGCCCCTTGCCTGGTACTGGGAGCTATTGGAGGGGTACTGGGGGTGCTGACTGCTCCCCCCAGAACAGGACGAGGAACCCCCGGATTGGGGCGGGGAGCTCCGAAAATGAGACCTCCCCCTCCCAGAGCTCCCAGTCAGCAAGATCAGGTGCGACAGCCCTGACCCTGTCCCTATCTCAGTCCCCGTCCCCATTCTCGGTCCCTGTCCCTATCCCCGGGCCCGTATTCCCAGCCCCTGTCCCTATTCCCGTCCCTCTCCCCTCTCACCAGACGCCGCCGCCATCGCTCCGGACCTCAGCGGCTCTCACGTGACAGGGAAACATCGCGTTCCTCTCGCGCACCAATCATAGCGCGCGACCGCTCCTAGATTTGCATAACCACGCCCACGAGCTTGGTCCCGCCCACCAGCGGCTGCAGCCGGATCTGGGCTCTGTTTCCTCCCAGTAAGAGCCGAACTGGGAGGAAAAGCACTCCCAGTTGCTTCCAGGTGCTCTCAGGATCGCTCCCAGTGCTCCCAGGATCGGTCCCAGCGCCGCGCGGGGCGCAGCCACTTGGGAACCCCTCAGGGCACAGCGCGGCTGCTTTTGGGTGTCGGCACCTGCTCGGGCTTCAAACACAACTGCCGCCTTGTCTCCCACCTGCACATCCACACTGGGGAGAGGCCCTGTGAGTGCTCCCAGTGTGGCAAGGGCTTCAGGACCAGCTCTGATCTGATTGTCCACCAAAGGAGCCACACAGGTGAACAGCCCTACGAGTGTGATAAATGCAGCAAGAGGTTTCCAACCAGCTCCAGTCTCCTCCAGCACCAGCACATTCACATAGAGGAGAAGCCCTTCTGCTGTCCCCAGTGTGGGAAGGGCTTCAGGTGCAACTCCAACCTCGTCACCCACCGGCGCATCCACACCAGGGAGAGACCTTATGAGTGTTCTGAGTGTGGGAAGAGCTTCTCACAGAGCTCACACTTGACCACACACCAGCGGAGGTACCACTAAGGGAAGCCCTGTGAGTGCCTTGAATGTGGGAAGAGCTTCATGTGCCGCTCCAGCTCCGTTCTCCATTACAGGATCCGTGCTGGATGATCCCAGTGTCTCCCAGTGGGCAGAGCCCCAGTGATCTGTGTTGGGAAGACACCTGGCTGGGGGGGCTGCACATTCTCCTGGCTTCCCTTGGGTACCTGGATACATCCACAGACCAACATCACAAATCCATTGTGGAGAGCACATTTGTCGACTTCTGACCCCAGAAAAATATCATTTGTTGCATCTTCTGGTGGCATCAAGCAACACTGGGTGGCCTTGGAGGTCTTCTCCAATAAAAAACCATCGTTTTAATCCTCTCTGGCCAATGCACATCTTCCACATCCAAATGGGAACAGACTGGGGCAAATCCCATGATTTTGGAGACAGTGGGGTGGAAACCCCTCCAAAAAGGGTTCTTCCCACCCAGCCAAGCATGTGGATGCTCTGCCAGCAGGGACACGTAAATTTTTTTTGTTTTGGCCTTGAAACAAAAAGGATTCTGTTCATCCCTTTGAAAGTCCTGAAATTAGAGTAAAAATAAAAAGATGTTGAAGTAATGCATGGATGGGGAGATGTGGTAGACAATGACACAGGTGAGGTCATGGATGGGGACATGAGGGGACACAGCCTTTCATGGGGACATAGACATGGATGGAGACACAGGCCTAGCTGTGGACATAAGGGGACGTCGACATGGGTGGGGACATGAACTGCAACAGCATCAATGCCACAACCTGTGCCACCACAGTGTCACCTGCACCTCATCTCAGCCATGGCTAAGATGGTTGCCCAATGCACCACATCCCCACTGTCACTACTGCAATATCCCAGCCAAATGTCACCACCCACCAGGGTGGGAGGGTTGTTGACAAGTTGTTGTCAGGGCTTGTTCAGCTGGTGAAAAGCAGTGTGGAAGCAAGTGACAGCCACCAGGGTGTCCCAGGGCCACCACGTTCAGGGCACCCCAGGGGGACAGGGCAAGGATCAGTGCCACGCGGGGTGTCACTAGAGGTGTCCTAGTGGCAGTGTCCCCACAGGTGTGGCGACATTGTCCCCTGCTGTGTGTCCTGGTAGCATTGTGTCCCCTCCCCTCTGTCCCCATCCTCCACCATGGTTCCCTGTCACCACTCTGTGTGTCTCAGTCCCCTTCCATGTGCCCCTGTCTCTCATCCTGTGTTCCTGTCACCCACCCCCAGCGTGGCCTAAGTACCTGAGGTCCCAGGCCCATGTCCTTCAGGGTGTCCCCATGTCCCTCAGGATGTTTCTGTGGCTGCTCCTGGCACTGAGTGTCTGCACTTGCCCCAGCCACAGGTAGGGACAAGCCGTGACACCCCGTGACACCCCATGAAAACCTTTCTCCTCTGATTTTGGGTCTTTCTCCCCTATTCTGGATACTTGCTCCCCTATTTTGTGTCTTCCCCTCTTTTGGGTCTTTCCCACTTATTTTGTTTCCTTTCCCCTTATTTTGGTTCCCTTCCTCTTTTTTTGGATCATTTCCTCCCTTTTCCACCCTTTCCCCCATATTCAGGCACCTTCCTGCTTCTGGTACTTTTGTGGATGCCTTTCCCCTCCTCCAGTCCTCTCCCCACCCCTTAGTCCTCCTCACCCCCACCCGGTTGCCCCCCAGTTGTTGCCCCACACCACATGGACTCGGTGCTCACCATCCTGGACACACTTGAGACTCAGGCCTGGGGCAACTCCCCCAGCACCGCCACGGCCTTGGGGAGGGGGTTGGGGGTCTGCAGCACCCCGGGGTGCTGAGCGGTGCAGGGTGAACGCCCCCCGGCTCTCACTGCAGACCAGTGGCAGCTCCTGGCCGAGCTCCTCCGCCACGACCCGGTGACCCTGGAACTGGGGGCGGTGCTGGCCCCCAACAGCTGCCCAGCTGTTGGTGTCCCAGTGTTCTGCCCTCCTCCGGGAATAAACAACCTCCTGGGACACCCCCCCAAATCTCCCCAAAGGGCATTTGTGGCTTAGCTTTGGAGTCCTTCAAGCTCCAAAAATCTTCCCCTACACCCTCAAAATCTCCCTCTGATGGAGACCCCAGGGGCGAGCTCCCCCTCTGGGGTCACTGTGAGATGGGGGGACAATGTCCCAGGGGCAGGAGTGTCGCTATTCGCGGTACGGTCGCGGAGAATAACGACAATGACTCCTTCAGCTAGCAGCAAAGAGAAGCAACTTTATTGTGAAGGCGAACCACTTTTATAGTGTGGATCGCTGAAGAAGAAAGGAACGGCCGTCCATTGGATAGTAGAAGAAAACAGAACGTTCTCACGGATCGTGAGAACTGTTTTTCCTTACTTTCTGAAAAACAGCAGGTGCTTAATTTTGTTGTGAATTCCTTCCTGTTTTTCCCGAGGTTTATCACCTTGGGAAGATCCAGGGAGGAACAGGCAAACTGCAGCAGACCCGAGAGAAATTCTCCTTAGCATGAGAAAGGAGAAAAAGGCCTCAGGCCCTTGCAATTTTCAGCCTGTGGCTTCAATGAAGCCCACACAGGAGGGCTGCGGACACAGCGAGGGCTGGACTGCGTGGTCCCTCTGCTTCCAGTTCCTGCTCCTCATCCTCTATCCCAGCTCTTCCTCCCACTCCTCCTCCTCTTCCTCCTCATCTTAATCCCTCCACCTCTTCTCCCGCTGTTTCTCCATCACCGCTCCCCCATCCCCACTGCTCCTGCCCCGTTCCCGAGCCCTCGCAGTCCGTGGCAGGAGCAGGGATGGAGCTGGGACAGGTCGGGATGGGCAGCGCGGAGCTCTCGGCTGCTCCCACCCACTGTGGGGGGGGAAACCCGGCCCGGGGAAAAGGAGAGGGAAACTGGGAAAACTGGGGGACAGCAGATCCAAAGTGGGGCTTGCTGGGGACCCTGGGTGGGAAATTCCATCCCTTTGGACTCTTCCCAGACACCTGGAGACGCTGGAGCAGGGACTGCAGAGATGGATGAGGGATCCCAAGAGTGGGATTCTGGGGACAGGATCTGTGGGAATGGGAATGTCCTGCTCCTTTCCCAAGGCAGGGTCACACCTGAGCCAGGTGTGCAGGGCAGGACCTTGCCCTGAGCCTTAGCACTGTCCCACCTGCAGTATCTGCTTCCCCTCAGCCTCTTCCTCCTGTGGCCACAAGCCCAGCTTGTTGTTGAACAAAGGGGCTGGGCTGGGGTCATCCCATGGTGGGGGCTGCACACCCCCTCTGCCCCCTCACCAAATTCCCTCCCGGGGGCTGCAGGAGCTGGGGCAGGAGCCCTGTGGGGAGGGAAAAGGGGGTGACACCAGGATTGGGTTATAGTGGAGTTGTAACTGTGGCCAGGGAAGAGCAGGGGGAGAACATGTGAGAGGAACAATTGTGCACACAGGCAGGGCAAGGCAGGAGGAGGGGCAGGAGCTGCTCCAGGGGCTGGAGCTGATTGCCCTGACATTCCATGGTGCAGTCTGTGCTGAGGCAGCCGGGCCCCTGCAGCCCATGGAGGACACGGAGTGCAGAGATGCACCTGCAGCGCCTGGAGGAGCCCGTGCCGGAGCAGGGGGATGCCTGAGAGGAGACTGGGACCCCATGAGAAACCTGTGCTGGAGCAGGGACCTGGCAGGGACCTGCAAACCCGTGCAGAGAGGAGCCCACGCTGGAGCAGGGTCCTGGTAGGACTTGTGAGCCCATGCAAGTGTGACCCACGCTGCAGCAGTTAGTGAAGAACTGCTGTCTGTGAGATGAACTCACCTTGGGTAAGTTGATGGAGAAGCATCTCCAGAAGGAACCTCATGGTGCAGCAGGGGAACCACTCCTCTCTCCGAGCAGCAGGAGAAACAACACGCCATGAACTGACCCTGCACCCACTGAGGCAGGAGGTAGAGATGGGAAGGAGGGAGAGATGGGCAGAAGGTGTTTTTAATGCTTTATTTTACTTCTCACTATGCTGCTCTGATTCAATTCATTTAAATGCAATTAATATCTCTAATTTCAAACCTGTTTTTCCCATTATGGCATTTGCTGCGTGATCAGTTCCAGTCCTTATCTCAACCCATGAAGCCTTCATTCTATTTTGTCTCCTGTCCATCTCTGGGGGAGAATGAGAGAAGCTTTGGTGGGTGCCTGGCATCCAGCCAGGGTCATCTGACAACACTTCCTTTCTCTCATTCTTTCTTTCTTTCCAGAGGTCACAGTGCAGAGGTTGAGTGGGGCTTTGATGGGGGCAGTGAAGGTGTTGGGGAGCAGCAGGGACAGGAGCCCCAGGGATGTGGGACAGGCATGAGAGGGGCCCAGGCAGCTGGCAGGGGGCAAGGCCTGTCCCCCTGGGCCAGCAGCAGCCCCGTGCCCTGCCCAAGGCGCTGCCACCAGGGGCTGGGCCCAGAGGCAGGGGGAGACCCCAGTCCCGGGGGCGGCGTTTCTGCCCCGAGCCCCGTCCAGCCCAGCCTGCCCCGAGTGCGCAGTGACCGCTGGCACGGCTGCACTGGACAGCGTGACCTGCTGGGGACACTGAGAGCTGCCCTGGGACACTGCCCTGGGGATGGCACAGGCACCAAACAAACCACAGCCAGCCCCGCTCCTTGGGATGGCTCAGCCCTGTGAGTGTCCCAAGTGTGGGAAGAGCTTCTCACAGAGCTCTCATTGCACCAGACACCAACGGAGGCACCACTGAGGGAAGCCCTGGGAGTGTCCTGAGTGTGGGAAGAGCTTTGTGCCAGTCTTAGGCTGCAATGCCAGATGTAACCAGAAGTATATATTCTATCACCATCTGTGAAAACCAGGCAGAGCAGTGTTCCTTATCTCTTCCATGACTCATAACTTATCTCTTCCCCTCATAACTGCGGGGGGGATGGGATGTGGGGGAGGGGGGGGGGGGAATATCCTCTGTTTATAGGCCAGCTGTTAAAGCCAGGTGCAGCTGTTTTCTTCATCTCTTCCAGGACCCACCCTTTGTCCATGAAGATATCTTCTGTTAATAAGCCACTAAATCTCACTGCAGGACTGATCAAATTACATCATCCCACTGTGAGATGATGTAATTCTTCCCAAGGGGAAGAATCAAGCATATCCTACCTAAATAAAATCCAAAATTTGAAACATCAGAGCAACCTTTTCCCACTAAATTCCCAGTGGAAGACCAGGCCCATCTTCATCACCACTAGACCTTAAAAAAGAAACTACACCCTTCTCCGAAATCATTGTTTCAACACAACCACATCTGTCACTCCAGGAAAGCTGTAGTCAGCATTTAATCACACTGCTAACAACACCCTGACCAACAGGGCGTTAGGTTGTATTACAACTCTGTCAGTGTTTTGCTTGTTATATTACTATATTTTTATTTTTCCAATAAAAAACTGTAATTCCAATTCCCATCTTTCCTGAGAGCTCAGTAATTTCAAAGCTACATTAATTTAGAGGGAGGGAGTTTAGATTTTCTGTTTCAAGAGAGGCTCCCGCCCTCCTTAGCAGACACCTGTTATTCAAACCAAGACACTGCACTGCTCCATCTCCATCCCCCACGGCAGGATGATCCCCAGTGACCCCCAGTGGGCAGAGCCCCAGTGATCCCAGGTGATCCATGTTGGGAAGACACTTGGCTGGGGGCTCCACATCCTCCTGGCTCCCCATGGCCTGTATTTTCTTTGCATTTCTCTTTGTCCTTCCCAAACACACAAAACTGGGGTAAAAATAAATAAGTTGAACTAAGATGTGGAAGGGGACATGGGGGGATCTTCCCAGGGATAAGAGAGATGCTGGGTCCGAGGGAGTTGAGGGTTCCTGGGAGGGACTGGGGGGTTGCACAGGGCTTTGGGCACCCCAGTCCCAGCAGCTCCAGCTGCACTGGGAGATCCTGGTGGATGTTCTGGGACAGTTGATCAAGGATCCCCTGCCCTGGAACTGTCCCCATGTCCCCCTGCCCATTCCCCTGTCACCTCACTCCCAGTCCCATCCTGCTCCCATTCCAGTCTGGATCCCATTCCCACTTTCATTCCCTGTCCCTGTCCCATATTCTGTTTGGTTGCCTTTCCCATATTTCCAGTCCATATTCCTTGTTTGTTCCTATTCTCATATTCCTGCTCTCATTCCCATACTTCCATTTCTATAATCCCTGTCCCATTTCATAGCTCCCACTCCCAGTTCTACTCCCGTATTCCCATTTCCAATCCTGGTCCCATTTTCCTAATCCTCATCCCGTATTCTCTCTCTGGTTGCTGTTTTCCCATTCACCGTCCCATTCCATGTTCCTTTGGGCATTGCTCAGGGCCCCCAGCTGGCCCCAGCAGCCCATCCTGCCAGCAGCCCTGGGCTCAGAGCCCTCCCTCCTGCTGGGGCCGTGCAGGGGCCACGGGCCTGCCCCAGGCTCCTGTTCTGCCCCAGGAGCAAGGCTGCAGCTCCAGCCTTTGTGCCCTGGGCCGCAGCAGCCCAGGGCAGGCCCAGCTGCAGAGCTCCCAGCCCCGATGGGTTCCACTGCAGCACTGCTGAACACTGATCCCCACCCCAGATTCTCTCTCCGCTTGCTGGTTCCACACTCCCTGTCCTGTTCCCATATTCCCATCCCAGCTCCCATTCCCGGTCTCTATCCCCATTCCAGGCCCTGTTCCCGGTACCTCTGCCGTATTCTCGGCCCTGTCCCTACTCCCGGTCCCTGTTCCCTCCTACCAGACGCCGCCGCCATTGCTCTGGCTCCCCTCGGCTCTCACATGACCGGGAAAACCGCGCGCTGCTCGAGCCCACCAATCACAGCGAGCAATCGCTCCTTTATTTGCATAACCACGGCCTTGTGCTTGGCCCCGCCCACCGCCGCCTGCAGCCGCATCCCGGCGCTGCTTGCTCTCAATGCTCCCAGTAAGAGCGGTACTGGGGGGAAAGTGCTCCCGATTCCTTCCCAGGGCTCTCAGGATCGCCTGCGGTGCTCCCAGTACCGCTCCCAGTGCTCCCACTATCATTCCCATTGCCGCGCGGGGCGAGGCCGCTTTGGAACCTCCCAGAGCAGAGCGCAGCTGCTTTTGGGTGTTGACACCTGCCCGGGCCGAGCGGGGAACGGAGGGGGAGCGGGAGGAAGAGGAGGAGAGGGAGGAAAAGCAGGGACCCAGGAGAAGCAAGAGCAGAAGCAGAAACAGAAAGAGGGGGAGTGGGGGGAAAAGGAGGAGCCGCAGAACCTCGCGCGTAGCCCGGCCGCCCCCTCAGGCGGCAGCTCAGCGGGTACGGCAGCATCGGCCCTCCCCTGGGAGAGGAGGTTAGCGGGGAGGGGCGCTGGCCACAAATCCATCCCGGGATTCTAGGGGACGGCTTTTTCCAGGACAGGGGATGTTTGGATCTTGCAGGAACCAAAAGTTGAGCTGGAAATGCCCCTGAGTGGATCGTGCCGGGTCGCTTTTTACCGGCGGGGAGAGGGCGATATCGGCTGTGGTGGTCCCCGGGAGAGCTGGAGGGGAAGGCGGGAGCCCCGGAGCAGGGAGAGCGCAGAGGGGCGATCCCGGAGCCGAGGGACCCCTGGCAGCCTGAAGGGGTGCGGGAGGTTGGTGATGAGCGGGCTCTGGGTCCCTGAGGCTCAAAGGGGCCGAGCACTTGGTCAGCGGGACCATAGAACCCAACACGCTCAGCCCTTGTTTTCCCTCCCAAACCAGGATTTCCCATTCCCAAAACTTGGCCGAAGGAGGAAGACGAAGCCGTGAGGAAGATGGTCCAGGAACCCGAGGAAGGTGAGCAGAAAGTCACTGCCTCTTTCCCCCTCTGTCCTGCTTCATCTCCCAGCCCAGCACGGCCCTGGCTGCAGGACAGCCCCGCTGTGTGCGCTGTGCTGACGGGGACGCAATGGGGGAATCTCCTTCCCTCTGGTACGAAGGCAAATCCCATCCTCTCCTTGTCCTTCCTCGCCCAGACAAGGAGCAGAGGATGGAGACTAGGGAGGACAAATCCCCGCAGCAGTGTGTCCTCAACTGTCCCCCCGTACTACATGGACTCGGTGCTCGCCATCCTGGATGTCCTCGTGTCCTTGCCCCGGGCCTGTGGATCTCCACTTCCCAGAGATTCAGAGCTGGCCCGGCTGCCAGGGGACACTGGCACTCCAGTTGGGTGGCCTGGTGAAGTTGGTCGGAAGGGGTTTGGTGTCATCTTCGGACTGAATGTGGGTCTTGTCCACTCTGCAGTGAAGAGCAGCCAGGGCCAGGGAGCCTGGGATGGATGGGTTCAGGACAGGTTGGACACTGGTCCAGATGGACACCAGAGCCATGAATCTGCAATGTGGTGGGTGCGGGGTTGCGCAGAATCCTCAGGGGGATGCGGGGGGGGGGGGTGGAAGTGGCCAGGGCTGACCCCAAAAATGCTGTCACTCGCCGTCCTGTAGGATGTGGGCCACACCCTTCTTTGGGGCACTGGTGACAAACTGGTGGGTGGCGGTGACAAAAAGCGCAGGTGCCACCTCGGAGATGGCACAGTGAGGGGCTCTTGTGCACCAAGCCCCCACTCCTGAGGGTGACAAAGGGGGATCAGTGGCGTTCCCGAGGGGAGTCCCCTTGTGCCCGCGACATGGGTTGGGGGGGCACCCATCACCCTGTCCCCCTGTCACTCTGTTCCTCTGTCACCAGAAGGGGTGGGGCCTCAGGGGGGCTGGTGTGGGCACTCACTGGGTGGGGACATCTTCCCTGGGTGGGCAGGGACATCTCGAGAATTTGGGACTCCACAAATTGGGACCCTTCAAGGTGGGGATGCCAGGCTGGGAGTGCACCCCCACCACCCCCGAATCCACCCCATGGACCTCTCCAAATTATTTTCTCTATCTCATCATTCCAAATTCAGTCCCCCAAAATGCCTCCCCTGTTCCACTGACCCCAATCCAAGCCCAAAATTCTTCTCCCCATCCCACCACCCCCAAATCCAACCCCTGGACCTTCCAAAATTACTCCCTCCATCTCACCGCCATGTAATGCAGCCCCTGGACCTCCTAAAATGGACTCCCCCCCACCACACATGGAGGTGGAAGCCCCGCCGGACACTCCTGAGACCCCTGCCCTACCGAAGACCTGCAAGTGGCACACCGTGACCACTGCCACACCCAGAAGGACTCTGAAAGGGATGGGGGATCCCCGGGGAGCCGGGCTGGGTGCGGCTGCAGGGCTGGAAACGCTCCTACAGCCACTCTGACACCAAGGGCGACAGGGCTGGTGACAGGGGTGTCCCCAAGGCCAGCATGTGCTGGTCACTGTTCCAGAGGGCATTTTTCCACCCCTCCAAGGCACCCAAGAAGCCACGGGGATGTGAGGGGATGAGGCCACATGAATTTCAGCAGTACCTGCACTCCGTGGGCAGGAGGAGTAGACATGCTGTCGCCGGGGCAGGTGAGAGGGTACAAGGGTGGGAGAGTGGGGGAAATTTTGGGGTGATGGGTGGGGGCTGATGATTTTTGGGGTGATTACAATGGGTGGGGGGTGATGATGGGTGGGGGATGATGAGGATGATTTTGGGGGTGGTGGGTGATGGGATGATGATGATGACAGGTGGGGTTGATGAATTTTGGAGTGATGATGGGTGGGTGGTGATGATGATGGTGGGTGGGGGGTGATGAATTTCGGGGTGACAAGGATGGCTGAGGGGTGATGGGGATGGTTTGGGGTCATGGTTTGGGGAAGTGATGACTTTTAGGGTGATGATGATGATGGTTGGGAGGTGATGGATTTTGGGGCATGGGGTGGGATGTGCTGGCCTGGCACAGCCACCTGGAGTGCCTTGTCCCCCCCTCGTCACTCCCATGTCCCCACATGTCCCCAGGGGACAGTGGCACCGGGCCAGGTCCTGCGGCTCCGGCACCAGGACCCATCCAAACTGACTTGGCACTTGTGGGGCCACCCGTGGGGTGGGCATGGAGCCACCCTAGCCTAGCCCCACACCTGGCCTGTCACTGTCACACTGCCACACCTGCCAGCATTTGCAACCCATAGACACGTGTCCCCTGGCCCTGCCATGCTCATGGTGGCACCTCCATGAGCATCACAACACCTGTGGTGCCACCTCCATGGCCACCTTGGTGTCATCATACCCATGGTGGCTGCTCCATAGCCACATGTGCCTTTGTGTCACCACAGTCATGGTAGCACCTCTTTGGCCATGTGTCCCCTCGTGGTTGGACCTCCATGGATGCCTGTCCCCTGGTGTCACCACATCCTTTGTGGCACCTCCATGGCCACCTGTCCCCCATCCTAGCACCCCTGGTGGCATGGCCAGGCCACATGTCCTCTGTCACTGCCACACCCCTCGTGGGTGGCAGGCACACGGGGGCACCCATGCCCTGTTCTGCCTCCTCCCATGGCCAGGGCACACCATGGCCCCTGCTGAGCAGCCCTGTAAATGGCCTCTGTTACAAGCAGCCTGTAAGGAAGGGCAGGGAATTGTTACCGTGACAGTTAAATGCAGTTTATTTCTTTTGTTCATCCAAAGAAGTTGAGGGATATTGTAGGTGCTGTACTTAGGAGGAGTGGAATGACTGAGTTCACCAGGCTGGAACAGCTTTATTCTTGAGTGAAAGCTGAGTGCTGGATGTTGAAGTAATTTCAGAGAAGCTCAGAATCTGCTGAGTTGGAAGGACTCCATCAGGATCATTGAGTCCAACTCCTGTCCCTGCACAGAACACTACAATTCCACGGTGAGCCTGAGAGCACTGTCCAAATGCTTCATGTCCCAAGACAGACTTGGGGCTGGGACTGACCGCTTCCCTGGGGACCCTGTTCAATTGCTCAAGCTCCCTCTAGGTGAAAAACTTTTCCCTGATATCCAACCTAAGCCTCTCTGACTCAGCTCCATCCATTTCCTTGAGTCCTGTCCCTGCTCATGAGAGTGAAGAGATTGGTGCTGGTCCCTGCACTGCCCCTTGGGAAGATGTTGAAAAGCTCAGTGAGGTCTGACCTGAGTCTCCTCCTCTCCAGCTGAACAAACCAAGTGTCCTCAGCTGTTCCTCACACAGCCCCTGCAGATCCTTCCCCATCCTAGTGACCTCCTCTGGACACTGTGCAATGGCTTCATGTCTTTCCTATGTTGTGTTGTCACTCAAGGTGAGGCTACCCCAGTGCAGAGCAGAGTGTGACAATCCCCTCCCTGGCCCAGCTGCTGGTGCTGGGCCTGCTGCCCCAGGACACGGTGGCACTTTGGGCTGCCAGGGCACTGCTGACTCATGTTCAACTTGCCCTTGGCCAGGACCCCCAGGTGCCTCCCTGCAGCTGCTCTCCAGCCTCTCCTTCCAGTCCATACACCAAGGCAGGGGATGCCCCATCCCAGGGGCAGAATCTGGCACTGCCCTTGTTGAACTCCACACAGTTGGTGATTGCCCATCTCTAGTTGTGAGGTCTCTCTGCACAGCTTCTCTGCCCTCCAGGCAGATGACAGCTCCTCCCAATTTAGTGCCATCAGTTAATTTACTGACTATCCCTTCAAGTCCCATGTTCAGGTCCTTACTGAAGATGTTGAAGAGCTGGGGCTGACAGTGGAGTCCTGCAGAACCCACTGGTGACCACTGCCAGTGTGGTGCCACCCTCAGTGCCTGACCCCTGAGCCAGTTGCTCACGCCATGTGTTTATCCTGCTGTGTGCTGGACACTTTGTCCAGAGCATTCTGGGAGACACAGGAACAAAACCTCTGCTGAAATCCAGAAAGATTCCATCTGCTGGTTTTCCTGCATCAACCAAGTAGGTTTTGCCCTGTCGTAGAAAGAAATCAGACTTCAGAAGCAGAACCTTCCCCTCATGAAGCCGTGCTGACTCTGACTGATGCCTGTATTGTCCTCCAAGTGTTTTTCAATACTGCCCAGAATAAACTTTTCCATGATTTTATCAGGTATCGAAGTGAGACTGACTGGCCTGGAGTATCTGGTGTCCTTCTTGTCCTCCTTGAGAATCAGGACAGCATTTGCCAGCTTTCAACCAACTGGGACCCCTCAAATCCCATATGTGAGCTCTGTGTTTGCTCTGATTTCTCCAAGGGAAGAAACTGCTCACACTCGCATGTCTGAGCTTCTATTCTCCTCAGGCAAACCCACTCTGAGGGCAGCAATAGTTAAAAGAATAATTAAAATACTTCCTGATTACAGGCACAAAGTCATTGCAGTTAAAGAAATCTCTTCAAAAGCTCTTTAAGGTGGGATTCACAGGGCACAAGTGAACTGCCATGAAAGTCAGGTTGGGAAAAAAAGTCTTAATCATGTCTGCATTTAGTACAAAATCCCGGCTTCAGGGGAAGTTGAGGAATGTGTTATTCTAGAAAGAATTGTCTTAAGTGGACACACTGTACTTGTTGCTCTTAGCAAAGCAAAGATAAGGAGTCTGTCACATTCTGCTATTTAAATAAAATTATCTGGTTACATTTCAGGGATTTTTGGTGGCTTGGAAACAGTTTGGTGACATTTTGTGAGCATTTTCTTCCTTGTGCATTTCAGCTCTATGTTTGAGGAACGTCTCCTGTGATTTCCTGTAGAAAGCAGGAGTTCTTTACTTGGCTGGATGTGTGGGGCATAACTCCACCAAGCTCACTCACTGATAATAGAAAATGCATCTGTTTCTATACTCCATTTTATATACATATTCACTGATTTTCCTGGAATAAGCATACATATGATAATTATTTCTCCCAAAATCATTAATATACTTTGTCTTCCCTTTCTGCATGCGTTCTTCTGTCCTGGGGGTCTCTGGTGGTCCCTGGTGGTTGGCAACCCCAGAGTCACACCTGAGCTGGTAAAAGTTGGCACAACTGGGCTGGTTGCTTTCCAGTTCTTCCTATGGAAAAGGCATCATGCAGTTCCATAGGCCAGTGAGTTTTTAAAAATAAGCATTGTATTAACCTAATGCCTTTTCCGACACTACCTAAATACAGAGGCCAGACAAAATTAAGGGAACAAAAAGCAGTTGTCATTTATTGAAGGGCCTTCAGGTACATCTTGGGCAGACAAGCTGTAGATTTGATGGTAGATAAAGTTAGCACCTAGAGATAAAAGAAACAGGGGAGGGATTATATTGATTGATGAATGGGAAAAGAGATTTGCCTTTACGAACAAACTGGAGGTTTGCTGGTAAATGAAATTGGATATCGGAAGATGAAAGAAGCAACGGGGAAAAACTATGAATTGTATAAGAATTAAAAATTAAAAGGAAGGGTTATACATTAGAGGGGAATGTCAGGTGTCAGGAGTTCCGGGAAGTCTGTTCCTCTCCAGTACCTCAGCCAATGGGGAAAGAGAGAGGGAAAAGTGGCCAGGAAATTGGGATAAAAGAAGGCTGCGTCCTCCAAAAATTGGACAGATCCCAGGGGAATGCCCAATGGCCTCTCCCTTTATTCGAATAAAGCAAAAAGGACTCCTCTGTCTCCTTTTTGGACATAAACCTCCAGTGTTTGTGGATTAATTTTCCTTACAAACTTACAGGAACTCCTCCCGGTTATTATAATTTTTGAATCAGGGACTCTCAGGCAGAGATATGGGAGTAGGAATAAGAGCTCTTTATTAATATATCTAGCCAGACAAACAGAAACAACAGCAGTATGAAAATTAACAAGAAAACAGAACAAATAACTCAGTTCCAGTCCCTTTTCAGCCGCAGACACGCTCTGCCTGCATTTGATCCCGGTGGTGGAAAGTGGGGCAGGACACACACGGAGCTGCGGAGGCTGCAGGTGGGACCAGGGGGGGGCAAAGCTGCAGCTCCGTGTCCCAGGTGGGAGAAGAGTGGAGGAAGGTCCCCTCCCTTCTCACCGTGCAGGTCCTGGTGCTCAGCTGTGTGCTCAGAGACAGGAGGCTGGAGCGGAGAGATGGCAGTGCAGGGTCCGGCAGCAGAGAACCTGGCTCCTGATGCTCGGATGGTGAGGGCTAGAAGGGTGCAGTCCCCGGACTCCCCTCAGACCCCGCCGTGAGTGAAAAGCAGGGAGACAGCCCCCACCCATCCCTTTGTCTTGAGCCATGAAGAGCTTGGGTGCAGCCTGGCAGGGTTTCTTAGCATAATAATGGGAAAAATTCTCCAAAAAGGAGGAAAAGCAAGGGAACAAACCCTAACCCCACACAGAGCCCCACTCCTGGCAGAGAAAGGGAGTGAGGAGGGGAACCCAGCTGGGGATGATCAAGACTGGGAATAGCACACCCAGACAGAGCTTTCCCAAGAGTGCCAAGGTGAGGCAGAACCAGAGCTATCCCAAGGAGAGGCCAGCAGCTGCCAAGACCTCTCTGACTGGGAAGACTGCTTCAATCCAGAGCTGTGCCATGAAGTAGCTGTGAACAGGGACTCCATCAGCCAAGTTCCCATGGAGGAAGACAACAGCAGCAAACACCTTTCACATGTCACCTCTGACTCACAGCTAAATCTCTTCAGCTTCAGGACCACTGCCTTGCCACAGGAGGAGGATGACTGGGACAAACTCAGTCCTTGAGCTGTATGAAGAAGGCAGCAGGGCCCAAAGAGCAGCCCTGGCAGGCTGACAATGCCTGTCCCTCGGGAGGTCTGGGGTTGAGGGACAGGCACCAGAGACACTCCATGCCTCGCTTCCCTCCCTGCACGCCCAGGGCTCCGTGGCCCAGCTGGGGTCCAGGGCAGGGCCGTGGAGCCCCCCTGGCCCCTCGGTTGGGCAGGGCCCCTGGCAGCAGCCAGCTGTCCCCAGTGCACAGCCCAGCCACCTCAGAGAGACACTGCGGGCACTGTGGTCACTGTGGTCACTGCGGGCACTGCGGGCACTGTGGGCACTGTGGTCACTACGGTCCCTGCGGTCACTGTGGTCACTGCAGTCACTGTGGTCACTGTGGTCACTGCGGTCACTGTGGTCACTGCGATCACTGCGGTCACTGCAGGCACTGTGGTCACTGCGGTCACTCTGCTGCTGGCCCTGCCTGAGGCCACAGCCGCAGGAGCAGTGTCTGTGCCAGCACCAAGCTGGCTGCAGACAGATGGTGGCTGGCCCGGGGACTGCACGGTGCCCCAGGGGGACACACAGGCGGCCTTGGCCTGGACATGGCCCCGCAGCCTCAGCTGCCGAGGGGCATCTCCCCATCACCCAAAGTCACCACTGTGCCCAGCCTCAAACAGCATCCATGGGGCACACTGGGTGCCAGGGGGCTCAGAAGTGAATCCCGTGGAGTCATCAGGGTGGGAAGAGACCCCGATGGTCACCCAGTGCCACTGGCACCCTGGCAGCACCACCATCACCACAAAGCCACATCCCCAAGGGCCACATCTGTAGAACTCTTCAACGCTTGAGAGACAGTCACTCCACCACTTCCCTGGGGAACTTCTACCAATGCCTCATGCCTCTGTCAGAGAAAACTTGCTTCTGATATTGAATTGGAATGGGCACTTCCGTTCAGGAATTGTCAGATGGGAGGTGTTACTCCATGGATGTGACCGCAGGACTTTGACTCGTATCATTCTTCCAAAAACAAATGAAAGTTGAGTTTAAGAAATAGTAGTAGTTCCAAAAAAAAAAAAAAAAAAGAATAAGAGAATAGGAATAAGAATAAGAAGATGATGGTGAAGAAGAAATAGTAGTAGTGGTAAATGAGAAAATAGTTATTAATATAAGAATACAAAAAGGGATAAGAATGACAGCAAGCATAACAAGTGAATAAGATTAATCAGAAGAATAGAAGAATTAGAAGTATAAGAAGAATATGATTGATGGTGGTGGTAATGAAGAGACAAGGTTTTCTTTATATGCTTGCATTAAGCCATGCATCCATGAAGCAGTTTATTGATACACAAAGCAAAATGTATATGCTTTTTCAGCTATTGCTAAAAATAACGCACCAATAATATTCATGTTACTAAGCTATATTGCTTACTTGTAACTAAATAACATTGCTCAATCAATGCCTCATTTAAGCTAACCAGGTACATGTAGTATTTCACATAAATCCCCATGAAACTGCATGGTAAGCACCCATACCAAGCACTTTCTTATCTTTTACATTCCTCCTTTAAAATCCCGCTTACTCTTGCCAAGGCTTGCAGCCTGCTATGGCTAACACATCCCTGTTGGTTGTGACAAGCTGAGCAGTGCTTGCAGTTCTGCTCTCTAGTTCTATTCCCACATATGATAATGAAGAAGAAATAGGAGCAATAAATAAGAATAAAAAATAAAATAGGAATAAGAAGAAGATGAAGAAGAAAGAGTAGTAGTAGCAATTAAGAAGGAGGAAAAGAAGAAGAAAAAGAAGAAGGGAAAGAAGAAGACTTAGATGATAATGAAGAAATAGTAAATATTTCTATGTCCCCAGCTCCCATTTTTCATTCATTAAAATCCATGTCCAATAAAATCTGTTTGTTGTCCTCCTACGGTCTCATTTGCACCTTCAGTGGGGCAGAAGCACCTCTCCCTTATGGCATCCTAACCCATGGGCAGGCTTCCAGCCACAAGCATTCCAGCATTGTCAGGGACTCCCTTCTCTACTTCCCTCTGCTTCCAGCTGGAGGATATGCAGCAAACCTTTGCTGTGTGCTCTAGGAGCCCACCCAGCTGCTGGACCTTGACCCTGACCCTGCACAGCTCCCTTGAGAGGAGCAGCACCCTGGCAGCCTTGGTAATTGTCCTCTGAGACCCATGGCACATAGTCCAATGGACTGGAATTCCAGCTTCCAGCAAGGAAAAGGTGTTCCTGCCCTTCACAGCAAAGCTCTGAAGGGGCCAAGACCCAGGTGGCGAACGGTCTGATTGTGACATTTCACTGCCCTCCTCCATAACTTCATCCAGGGCTGTGTTTTAGCTCCTGGATTGGGAAAAATATTCAGAGTAGGGTCTTTGGCTGGGAGCTGCCCTGAGTTAAGAGAGACACTGGGAAGGAGAAAGAGCAGACAAAGAAAGGCAGGAGCAAAAGCAGGACACAAATGGCAACCAGCTGAGAAGGTGACATACTAAAACCAAACAGGACCTATGGAAAATGAATGGGACAGATACTAAGAATTCTGAAAATTTATTTACTATGCTTCTCTGGCCAACCTGTTCCAGGACCTCACCACCCTCACAGGGAAGAAGTATTTTCTATATCAAACCTGATTTACTCTTTCAGTCTGAGCCCAGTGAAATCCAAGTAATTCATTTGTGATAATTCTCATAATCTGCTGAGCTCTTTGTTCCAGTACATCCAGCAAGCAACAGGCAGGATACTCCCACCATCATGGGAACCCAGCTCACAGCTGAGGGACTTAGAAACTCTAAACACCAGCAGAACACCAACAGGGCACATTTATCATTTTTATTACAATAGACAGCACTGAAAATGATAGGTAACTACAGCCTCCTAATCACCCCAATCCCTTCTCAATGTTGAACTTTCTCTGAAAGAACCAAAATAGCTCTTAAAATTCCTTTATCTTTGTCAATCAGATTTTTTGAGACCAGGCTCAAGGAAGAGAGAACAACATTAGCATGGTGTTATTCAGACATGACTTGTTGACTGTCTCTCCCTACTAAATTACAGCAGTAATATTGGGAATAAGCAGGTATCCTGAGGAATTTTTCTTGCAGCGTGGTCCGTCTGTAATTTTATTACTTATTAAAAGACCAATATAAATACAGTACAGCACCTTGCAGTTACTCTCCCTTATATTTATAAACCTCAAAGTCTTTCAGGTCTTAACAGGAAAAAACCCCTGTGTCACATTTCAGGAGATTAACATATTTAGGGTTTAGACAAATCCTCTGCAGGACAAAGCAGGAAAACAGCTGAAGTTCCAGCAGATCCTTAATAAATATTTGCCTTTTGGGTATCAGGAATAAAACTTTGTTATTTCAGTGTCTTGATTTTTTATTAATCTAGTTATTATCTATTAATTTGTTTTCTCTTTTTGAATTTTCAAAAGCTGGTGTTGCACAAAAAAGTGTGCTGTAGAAACTTGAAACAAGCTGGGCAGTTAGGGCTGAACAGCTCCATCTGCTTCACAGAGAATTTTTATTCAGGAAAGCAGACTAAACAACTTGGATTCATTTCAGCATGTGAGGACTGGGATGTGCAGCTCCAGGCCAGGCTGGCAGGACTGAACAGGAATTCCCAAACAGAATTGGAGTCATGGTCCCCTCAGCATCCCCTGTTCCACCCGGCCCAGCTGCCAGGAATCAGGCTCAGCAGTAAAAGCATGAATCCTGAATATCTCAGGATTGCTGTACAAGACCGAATGATCAAGCTCTGTGATTCCAGAGTCCCACCTCAGGTTCCCATCTGGGATAAAGGCTGTATTTTGGGTTAGGAACAGGCTGCCTGAGCCAGCCCCAGCTCTCTTTGATAGTTATCAGCACCTGGCTGCTCTTGGGGTCTACAGGAGTGCAGAGCCACAGATAAACCCTGCACAATCTGTTTGCCTAGAGACAAAACTTATTTTCTTCTGCACACTGATGCTCTTTTCATGCCACTTGGTTTAGATAAGCTGCTCAAGTTTTGCCTGGTTGGATTTGAACAGCTGATCCCTGAAGATGAAGGGACAAGGCTAGGAATAGTTAATAACTTTCTTAACTAGAAACACTGTTGAATCACGCATTTCCCTCCCCACAGATTGTGTAAAGCCTCCTCAATGTTTGAGTCTAACTAACCTCTTAACTGGAAATAGCAACCCTCAGTGGGATATTCCTGTCCTGGCACCAGTTTCTCTCAGAAGTGTCCACCTGGCTTCTAGCCAGAACATCTATAAATGGCATTTTGACACAGAGGAAGGTGTGGGTGGAAAATTCAAGAAAACGACTGAACTCTGAGTAGGTTTATAGCTACAAAGCATCAGGGTCATCTTATTTCCTATCCTGCCTTTGATTGCAACACTCATTCTCTATGCCAAAAAACCTGTTCTCTGTTGGCTTTTATAGCTGCAATTGTTCTGGTGTTTTTGCAGCTCTCCAAAGCCTTCAGTCTCAGACAGGACACTTGATTTCTGAAATTCCACCCCATGTACTCATATACACTCCTGTCTCAGCACCCCAGCCCTTCTCCACAGAGCTGATTCCCAAAGGTTGCCCCAGCCTCTGCTGGTGCTGGGGTTGTTCCTCCTCAGGTGCAGCATCTGCATTTGCCTTTGTGGGATTTCCAAAGGTTCCTCTCTGCCCATCTCTCCCACCAGTCCAGGACCCTCTGAAGGTCTGCACAGCCCTCAGGGAATCAGCCACTCCTCCAAACCTTTTATCACCAGTGAAGTCCCTGAGAATTCATCAATCTCACAGGCTCTGCCTGTCTTGCTCCAGCTCCCAGCTCACATAGTCTCTCCTATGTTTATCACCATTCCAGTTGCTCCATCTTTCCTTACAGAGCAAGAAAATAAGAAAAAATCCAGGTGGATTAATGCCAAATTATGCAGGCATTTTAGAGAGAGCATAAAAGACAACAAAACTGATGATTTTCTAAAGCAAAAGCACTATTACAGTCACAAAAACACCTATCAAGGAAAAATATCTTCCCAAAGTAAGGAATAAATTTTAATATGAAGCCCCATCAGCTCAAGGTTGTACCAATTAATCAAAACAATTCACTTGCAGATTCTTCACAGTCACTGTTTTTAAAATGGTAATTCTTTTCTTACTTACTATTCCAGTGTTGGCACAAAGAAGGTTTAAGCTGATTTTCATCCAAATTTAAAAAACAAATCATAACTGTAGTTTAAAATAGTTGGGGTTGTTTACTCCTCTCAGTTCTATGTGGCAATTCAAATACCAAAAAAAGATTAAAAACCAGTACTACTGCCAAAATGAACACTTGAGAAATGCCAAAGTCATAATGCACATTACAGAACAATACTAAAATCTCTTTTTTTTAATACAGTATGAGCAGTGTACAATTAGCAAACTCCAAGATTGCTCTGGATTCACATGCCCACATATACCCCAAGGTATCCTGCTCACTGGCTCTTCCTGTGCGCCTTGGAGAGAACAAGGACGGCATTTCTGGCAGCTGGGCATAAGCAGCCCTTCAAACGGGGGCGTGTTGTGGAGCAAGCCCAGCTGAGACACCCTGCGAGGAGCCAGCCCAGTGCTCCTTGCTCCTCTCTGCTGTCACCAGATCGTTTGTCTGGTTTGGGGATGAGCCCAGCTCTGTCAGGAGGTGCTATATGGACATGAGACAGCTGCCCCTGTCCTACTGAGTCCCAGCAGTCCCTTGCAGCAGTCCTGCATGCACATCAGGATGCTGGCCAAGAGAGGTCTTGGAAGCTGAGGCAGTTGATTTTAAGCATTTCCAGCTGCTTGCAGGTCAAGGCAAACAGTGTTCCCTCAGGATACAGCAATCCTGAGGGTTCCCCCCAGAGCTGCCTGATGCCACCCACTCCTTGTGGCACCAGTTGCTCTCCTGTGGAATGTCCTACCTCTCCCAAGAGTAAAGAGGGAGCTGGAGAAAGAGCTTGCCAGGCCACTCCCAATCCAATGTGCGAATGTGAGAGCCAAGCACAGGAAGGGTTGCTGGGAAGGATGCTCCAGGAACCATAGTCCTGGCAGCCTGAGCTTGCTACCGGGGCTGGCCTTGGAGCAGATCCTCCTGATTGCCATCTCACGGCTCCTGCAGGGAACCAGGGGTTGTGCTGGAGGCTGGGAAAGCTCTGTGGAGGGATGGGGACAGCTGGGGGTCCTGGCGGGCTGCTGAGGCTTCTGTGTCACTGTCTGGGGGGGTTGGTGTTGGTGGACATCTTGGGGGAAGAGTTGTGTGGAAGGTGAGAGGCCTAGGCTGGAATTTGAGTCAATTTAAAGGCAGCATCTGTGGTTTGGCATAGCTTTGGTTATGGAGGGCAGAAGGAATAACTGTGATTTTTTCTGTTCGTGGTCCTGATTCTTCCCCAGGGAAGAAGAGGGGAGAGCTGTAATTTATAAGCCATTTAGATATCTGTAGCAAGAGGAGGATTAGCCACTTTGTTACTGACTCATTTGTTTGGGCTATTTGTGTAACACTGAGTGGACTTGCATTTCTTGAGAGCTTTTATTCCTTCATAAAATTAGGATATTATCATCTCTTCATTGAAAACCATTTCCAAACCAAAGAATGGCCTTTTTTTTGCCTCTGTGTAGTGCTATTTTGTAAAATGACACTCAATGGATGACGTTAAGACAAACACTGCTGCTTTGAGATGGGATGCAAACTTTTAAATCTATCACATTCTCAGACTATGACAATTAATTTGGGAAGTTACCAACTTTTTGAAACTACTTGATTTGAGCAATTGGGAAGGAAAGGTTTCCTGGATTGAGGATTCTTAAATGCCTTAAGCCCACAGAGCAGGACAGTGTTCACTGATGATTTGAGCAATTCCTAACATTCCTGTCACGCTGTCTTAGACACTTGGGCCAAGGGATTCCTTCCAACCTGGGACACTTTGGGTGGGCTGAGGGTGGCCCCAGGGCCAGTGGCAGTGTGTGCAAGGGCCCTTTGTGACACGGTGCAGCATGGTCACCGTGTCATGGAATGGTGTCCAAGGACCCTTTGTGACATGTGGTGACTCAGGAGCCGGCGGCGACTGGTCGATGCCACAGTGCTCGGAGCCCGTGCTGGGACAGGACGCACCGGAGCAGTGCCGTGAGGAGCCCCCGCACAGCACACTCGCTCCTGCCTGACCCGGAGCACTTCCGAGGCCTTATTCCTGCAGGTGACCTCGTGGCAAGACTGTGGGACTTGGTGTCCTGTGGCTTTCCCAAGGATTTTCTTTTGCAGGTGCACTCGCGGCAGGTGCAGTCGCGGGATTTGGTGACCTGAATCATTTACGAGGAGTCTCCTGTCCTTGTGGCAGGAGCCCTCAGGACCAGAGTGCGGGACTTGCCGTCCTGCAGCTTTCCTGAGGCTTCTCTGTCGTGGGTGTCTTTAAGGCACAACTGCACGACTTGTCACCTCTCAGCTTTCCTGAGGCATCTCTCTACTAGGTGGCCTCAAGGCCAGATTCTGCCATGGCAGGCAGAGTTCTCAGACTGTTCAATGTTTTCAAAAGGAAACAAAAGAAAAACCCTGAACTTTCCCCAGCACAACAGCCTGGAGATATGGACCCGTTTCAGCCAATACAAGATGGTGAGTGGCATAGCTGGGCCACAGGACTGATGGCTGCTGGCAGCTTGTCCCCATCCCATCCCATCCCATCCCATTCCATCCCATCCCATCCCATCCCATCCCATCCCATCCCATCCCATCCCATCCCATCCCATCCCATCCCATCCCATCCCATCCATCCCATCACATCCCATCCCCTGTGGACATGCCCAGGCACGGGACAGAAGAGGGGCCGGGCTGACACCCCGCAGCGGCCGTGCTCCATCCCCTGGGGCGTCCCCAGGCTGTCCCATTCTGGGGAGCGCAGGGCTGGGCTGTGTTCTCCGGCCTCTCCCGCAGCCCCTCAGCTCTGGCTGTGTTTGCTCTTTGCCAGGTGCAGCTGTGGACCGGTCACAAGGGCCGGACCCTGCCCGTGGACGATTCCGCAGAACAGTGAAGGTACCTGCAGCCATCCCCACCTGGGCTGGCCCTGCTGTCACTGCTCAGCCCAGCACAGCCCTTGGAGCATTGCATGGAACTTGCCTCTCTTGCCTGTCCTTTGTTCTCCTGCAGATCTTCCAAAGGCTCCTACGCATTCGACGCAGAAAGACCAGCACCCCAGCCACACACAGCACAGCCGAGCCTGACTCCAGGCTGACTGAGCTCCAGGAAGAGCCTGATGTCAGCCCGGATTTGCCTGAGCACTCAGTCTACTCTGACACCTCAATGACTGAAAAATGGGCAACGGCTCTTCTCATGTCCATGACTGAGGATGTGGCCATCACAAACACCAACAATAGGGAGACTCAGGCCATTGCAAATGCTGACACCAATCCCACTGTGATCCATACTCCCACTATGGATTTTTCTGACATGAGTGGTGTCTCCTTTCAGCAGCAGGTAACCAGCCTGGAGCCTGCACGGGAGGTCTCCCACGACTGTGTGCCCACTAGGTCACAAGGACGCCTAAGTCCTCGAGGCCAGCACAGTGTGGCAGGAACAGAAGCACTTCTTGGAGGAAGCTGGGGTGTTGCTCCCTTGGACAGTGCTCCAAGTCTTCCCCACTCCCTCCAGGTGCCAGCCATGGTGAAAAGCATTCACCAGAGTCTCGAGTCCCACGTCACTGTGGATGCCAGGCTGCGCACTGACATTCAGAGACTGGCTGAAGAACACCCTGCTGACGTGGTGCTGACCCTCCTGCACTGTGCCCCAACATGTGACAGGTACGGGACCCATGTGCCTTGAGAGAGCTCAGGGCTCACCAGCCTTTAGGGCCCACCGCCCTGTACAGCCTGTCCAATGGGCTCTGCCAGACAAGCAGAGAGGTTCGGGACCCTCAGGTCCCTCTGTTTCCTGAGCTCTGTTTCCCTCCCTGCCCCTCAGGGCCCCAGGCCTCTGTCACCTGGGCCCCATGGCTCTACAGGCTATGGTACTGTGACTGAGACCCCCCCCTGACACAGAGCTCTGATCCCACAGAGCTGCTGCAAGCATGTGGAGAGCCATAGGCTCGTCAGAACCAACAGTGGAGAAGGTGCTGCCAACTCTGCTCTGTGTGATGGAGGATTGGCCTGTGCACAGCACATGCACCTCTGATGGGGACAACAAAGACGTTTTTGCCCTGGCTGTGAGTTTCTGGAACTGGCCTCTGCTTGCTGCCCTGTCACCTCTCCAGCACTTCTCCATCCTCTCCGTGCCTCAGGAACTGGGCTGAAATGTGGGCTAGGGACAGGCTCAGAGGGCACCAGGCCCGCTGCTCCCCCTGCATCTCCCCTCGGGCCCTGCCCCACGGATGCCTCGGCACTGAGCGCTGTCTTGGGCTGCTTCTTTTGCAGGCAGCTCTGGTTGTCTGGCTGATTGTGCCTCAGTGCCACAAGGCAATGATCCTTTATTCCTCCCACCTCTTTGTGGCTCTGCTCTTCCACGTTGTCATCAGCACACAGCAGCAGATGCCAGAGGAAGTCGAGAACTTCTGGAGAGCGTGCCAGGAGCAGCACCGCCTTGCCAGCAAGCCCAACAGGTTCCAGTCCTCCTGTCCTTCCCATGGCCTTCTGGCCAGCACCAGTGCTCCCAGTGTGACCCAGACTTTGCTCTGCACACAGGTTTGCAGTGCAGGCCATGAAGGCTCTGCTCTACCAACTACGGTGTGACAATGAGGTGATGGCCATGGAGCGCAGGCGTGGCTGGGACATGCTGCTCTGTGCTGACACCCAGCACTATGCCACGGGTCTGCTGGCCAGGTGAGACCCCCCATTTCCCCTCTGCCCCCAACATTTGTGCTCTGTTCCTGGGGTGCCCCTCACAGTCCCTGTGGTCGTGGGCCAGGGGGCCTTGTCACCAAGGGACAGCCAAGCAGAGTGGAAAAGGCTGGGAGAGGAGGTGCCCTGAAGGGGCAGCCTCCCATAGTGACCACATCACCTCCAGGGATGCTGGGCAAAGACTGGATCTCTGTGAGTCAGTCCTGAGAGAGGTTTGCCTGCCCACCTCAATGTCTTGGTGCCTTTTCTCCCCGCCAGGGAGATGCGCCGTATCTTTATTCCCTTGTGTTTCCTCATTGAATTACACCTACTCAAGTGGCTGAGTAGGGAGGAGCTCCGCTGGGATCTGCCTTTCCTGGCATTCTTTGTGGAGGTGAGCCTGATGGCCAGTGCTGCCTTGCTGAGCTGCCTCCCAGCTCTTTGTCCTATTGCAGCCACAGCTGCCTGGGACAGTGCCCATGCCCTGTGCTGCTGTCTGGGCCCAGCCCTGTGCAGTTCCAGGCTCCTGCTTGCCAGGTCGTCTGTCACTGCCCTGTGCCTTTCAGATCATCTATTGCCTGGACTTGATTAAACATGGTGACAGCATCCTTGAAATCATGTCCAGAAACGTGCAGAGCAAGTGCAGGGAGAGGCAGGGCCTGGCACTCAGAGGCCTTGTGGTGCTCAGCAAGGATCCCTCGATGGTGAGAAGGGGGCAGTGGCTGAAACTGCCCTGGGGAAAGCAGCCCCTTGGGCTGGCTGGGCTTCAGGAGCTGGGGCAGACACTCCCAGCTCTCTTGCCTCACCTTCCTGAGTTCTTTGGGACAGACCTTAGGCCTCTGGGATCTGTGGCAGCACGGTAGAGTTGTTGTGCCAGGGCCGTGTTGGTTCACAGCACAGCCTTGTCTCCTACGCAGGCCATAAAAATGTGCAGTCTGTCTCAATGCTTTGTGGAGCTGCTGGGTGATGCACGTGAATATGGTGCACGCATGACACTCTCTGTGCTCACCAATATACTTGAGAATGAACACATCCTGATATCCAGCAGCACCGCCCCAAAGCTGGCTGAGGCACTCCTGCCAATCTTTGAACAGGTAAGGCTCTGTGTTCACAGCCACAGGTTGGGTGCTGCCCAGAAGTTTTGTGGATTTTCAGGCCCTCACCCAGGGGGGCCTTGGGAAGTTGGTGCTGAGATCTTTTCCTTTTTTTCAGGACGACATCCATATGCAGCTGGTCTCCCTGAACCTCTTCCTTAAGATCATAGACTTGGTAGTGGACAAAGGAAAAAAGCCCTTGAAGAGGATTGTGAGACAGAGCCTGGTTCCACTCTTCTTTCATTGCCACGATGAGAATGAACGCATTGCAGAGGTGAGGTGCTGTGTGATGGTGCTTAAGCCCTGGGTGCCAGCTCGGATGTCTCCTGCCCTGGCCTCTCCCAGGCTCCAGCCTTCTGCTCGTGTCCCTTGCCACAGGAACGCAAGTCCTTTTCTTTGGGCTGTGATTCCATCTCCGCATCTCTGCTGCTCTCCAGGCCTCTCGCGAGCTGCTGATTTGTGTGGCCAGGTTTCTAAAGAAGAGGAAGCACAAGCACCTGATTAAGAATGAGGAGATGTGGAAGTTCGTCAAGTGTCTGGTAGGACAGCCTGGAAGGCCCAGCCTCAGCCAGGAGAGCCCCCTGAGCGCGGCACTCACTGTGTGTGGCTGCAGCTGTGGCCCTGCCCAGCGCTGCCTGCAGGGGCCGCACGGGCTGTGCTCCCGCTCCTGCGGCCCCGAGCCGGGTGCCCTGGGAGCCCCGGCCCGGCAGGGCTGCGGGGAGGGGCGGCACCGCGGTTCCCCGGGCAGCAGCCGGCCCTGTGCCCCTGCAGAGCCCGGCCCAGCGGCTGCTGGCCGCGCCTCAGGGCTCTGCGGGCAGGGGAGGCCGGGGCCGGGCGCGGGCAGCGCCGGGCAAAGGGGCAGAGCCCGCCCCGAGCCTTCCCTCCCGCCGCTCTCCGCAGCTGACAGAGGACAGGAGCCGAGCGGTCGAGCACCTGCGCCAGGCGTTGCCGTACCTGCAGAGCCCTCAGGAGCCCCTGCGAGCGGCAGCCATCAGGTTCATTGGTGAGCCCGGGCTCCCTCCCCTCCTCGCCCCGGCGCAGCTCGGCCCCAGCCCCGGCTGCTGCCCCGGCAGCTTCTGCCATCCGGGCCTGGCGCCGCGGAGCCCCGGCTGCCCTCGGGGCTGCTGCCGCCCTCCCGCAGCCGTGCCCTTGGGCAAGGGCCCGGGCTGAGCCCTGCCAGGCCACGGGGCGAGTGGCCGCAGGGCTGGCAGCGCCACGGGCAGGGAGCTGTGCCGCCGGGCAGAGCCATGACGGGCTCTGTGTTCCCAGGGTTCGCCGGGATACTCATGAGAGGGCAGCAGGAAGAGTTCCAGGTGCTCAATGAAGGTGAGTGAGGGCAGCGGGCTGGCAGCAGGGGCTGGCAGGAGGAGCTGCAATCCCTGGGCAGGCAGCTGCAATCCCTGCCCCGGCTGCAGAGGGCTTCACTCCCTGTGCGGATGGACGGTGGCAGGGATGGAGCACAGAGAGATTTCTGGATCGTGGCAAGGACTTTTGGTCAGCACCTAGCGGGTGATCCTCTTGGCCATTGCAGGACCTGAGTGGGATGCCCTTTGCAGGAAGGTCTCCTGGGTCTCCTTGGATTCCTGCAGATGTGGGCCTTGACTGTGATTCTTTTGCTCTCTGTTACAGCTCTTCATGCCCAAAGGAAAAATACCAGCTCATCACATTTTAACTTCATATTCAACCCTGTTTACGGGCTGTGAGAGAAATAGAATTAGCTTCCTCTTCAGAATCCAGTGAACCAGCATTGCAATAATAGCACAAGGAGACACTGAAGAGGACACCATATCAAAATGCTGGAGCTCCAGGCACAGCTGATGATTGGCACAGCTGAGCCTGTGGGAAGCTCGCACGGCTTCAACCCTCTCCCTGCCTGTAAATAGCTCTCTCCCTCCAGTCCTCAGACTCTGCCCATCCCCTTTTTTTCCCTGCCACCTCATCCATTTGCTTTGCCTTCCATTAATAAACGGTTTGGCTTCTTCACTTTGCCTCCATCTCTGTGGAGCTGAAGCAGCTCAAATCCGGAGTCCTGGGACACGCAGGCCTCTCCTGCTGTGATGAAAACCTTTTGTTCACCTGATAGACCTTGAGAGGATTTGCAAGGACTTGGAGGCTGGGATATCATTTTGCTATTTTGCTTTACTTGCAAGGATGCTGTTAATTATTTTGCTTTGCTTGTCTGAAAGACCTTGAGAGTGAGCCAAGATGTCTCTAATTGTTTTGCTTTGCTTGCCAAGATGCTGATAGTTATTTTCACTTTGCTTGCGTTAATCATCTATCGCCTTAAGTGTTAGTAAGGGTCAGTAAAACAAGGGTGAGGAAGACTACTCACCTTCATCCCTCGACCACCAGAAGGCAGAAGAAGACCCCCTAGCAACTGCAGGAGCGTGCGCGGAACTGCTAGAGAGGGGGGCATGGAACCCCAGAAACTGAACAACTTAAAAGGAGCGAGCTGAGAGGGGCCACGGCAGTTTCGGAGCTGGAGCTCTCCTGTCACCCGGCGCTGTGGATTTTGCTTTTGCCTTCTGTAACTAATAAATCTTTTTAACTTTGATTCGATCCTTTATGGCCCATTGCGTTCATTTATAACACCCGTCCCCCATATTTTGATCCCCCTCATATTTTAGGGTTCCCCCTCGCAATTTTGGGGTTCCCCCACACACATTTTTGGGTCACCCTCCCCCATATTTCGGTCCCCCCCTATTTTGGGTCTCCTCGCATATTTTGGGTCCCCCTCCCCCATATTTCGATCCCCCCCCGAAATTTTGGGGTCCCGCTCCCAAATTTTGGGGTCCCCCCACTCGTATTTTGGGGTCCCCCTCCCCAATTTTGGGGTCACTCCCATATTTCAGATCCCCCCCAGATCTGGGGTCCCCCCCCAATTTTGGTTCCCCCCCCCCATATTTTGGGTCCTCCTCACCCATATTTCGATCCCCCCCATATTTTAGGGTCCCCCTCCCAATTTTGGGTCTCCTCCCTCCCCAATTTTGAGGTCACCCACCCATTTTGGGGTCGCCCCCATTCTGGGGTCCATCCCCCCCCAATTTTGGTTCCCTCCCCCCATATTTTGGGGTCTCCTTTCCCTCATATTTTGGTCCCCCCAATTTTGGATCCCCCCCCATATTTTAGGGTCCCCCCTCCCCATTCTGGGGTCCGTCCCCCCCCAATTTTGGGGTTCCTCCTCCCCCATATTTCAGATCCCACCCTTATTTTGGGGTCCCCCCTACCCCCCAAATTTTGGGGTGCCCCTCCCCCACCTGGTCGCGCCGCTCCTGGGGCAGCGCACGGCTCCCGGAAAAAGGAGTGACCCCCAAAAGGGACCTGGGGCACCCCAAAATCCGAGATCACCAAAAAACCCCCAAAATTAACCCAAAATCCCAAAAAACCCGGGGAAAATCCACCCAAAAATGACCCCAAAATGGCAAAAAATGACCCAGAAATGGTGAAAATCCAACCAAAAACCGCACCTGGAAAAAGGGGTGACCCCCAAAAGGGACCTGGGGCACCCCAAAATCTGAGATCACCAAAAAAAACCCCAAATTACTCCAAAACCCCCCAAAAAAGTCAAAATTCATCCCTGAACCCCCAAATTTCCCTGAAAACCTCCAAAATTTCCAAAATTAAAAAATAAATCCCAAAAATCACCCAAAATAGCCCCAAAAAATCACCCAAAATAGCCCCAAAAATCACCCAAAAAATCACCCAAAATCTACAAAAATCCCCCCAAAGTCCCCAAAAATCCCCCAAAAATCCCCCCAAAAATCCCCAAAAATCCCCCCAAAAATCCTAAAAAAAATCCTCAAAAAATTTCCCCTTCAAAATCCCATAAACCCCCTCAAACCTCCCCCAAAAATCCCATAAAAATCCCCCAAAATTCCCCAAAAATTCCCAAAAAATCTTCAAATATCCCCCAAAATCCCCCAAATCCCCTAAATCCTTCTCAAACCCCCAAACCTCCCCATAAAAAGTCCCCCAAAAATCCCCAAAATCCCCCAAAAATCCCTCCAAAACCACCAAACCTCCCCCAAACCTCCCCCAAAAAATCCCCCAAAAAATCCATTAAAAAAAACCCCAAAATTCCCCAAAATCCCCAAACCTCTCCCAAAAATCCCCTAAATCCTTCTAAAACACCCAATCCTTCCCCCAAAATCCCCAAAAATTCCCAAAAAACCCCCAAAAAAACCCCCCAAACCTCCCCCAAAATCCCACAAACCTCCCCCAAAAATCCCCCAAATCCTTCTAAAACCCCCAAACCTTCCCCCAAAAAACACCAAAAATCCCCAAAAAGTCCCCCAAATCCCCCAAACCTCCCCCTAAAAATGCCCCCAAAAAATCCCCAAAAATCCCCAACCCCCCCTCCAAAAAAACTCCGAAAATCCCTCCAAAATCTCCCCAAAATCCCATAAAAACCCCAATCCTCCCCAAAAAATCCTAAAATCTCAAAACACCCCAAAATCCCCAATCCGAGTCCCGCACCGGAAGCGCCGCGCGCTCTCCGCCTCCAGCCCGGAGCCACACTCGAGCTCGACCACGAACAGCCCTGGAAATGGGGAAAAAACGGGAATGGGGGAAATTGTAAAAATGGATAAAAATAACCGAGTGAGGAAGAGATCTAAAAAATGGAAAAATCGGGAAAATTGCAAAAAATTGTAAAAATGGAAAAATTGTAAAAAATTATAAAAATGGGAAAATGGTAAAAAATGATAAAAATGGGAAAATTGTAAAAATGATAAAAATACTGAAATTACAAAAAATTCAAAAATGGGGAAATTGCAAAAAATAACAAAAATGGGAAAATGGTAAAAATTATAAAAATGGAAAAATTGTAAAAAATGATAAAAATGGGAAATTGTAAAAATGATAAAAATGGGAAAATTTTAAAAATGGTAAAAATAAGAAAATTGTAAATAAATTATGAAAATGGAAAAATTTTAAAAATGATAAAAATGGGGAAATTGTAAAATATTGTAAACCGGGAATTGGGGAAAATGATAAAATATTATTAAATATTATAAATATTATAAATATTATAACTTGGGGAAACGATAAAAAAGTATAAACTGGGAATTGGGGAAAATTTATAAAAAATTATAAATTGGGAATTGGGGAAATTATAAAAAATTATAAACCAGGAATTGAGGGAAAAATTATTTTAAAAATATATTTTGGGTGACTTCAGGTGATTTTGGCTGGTTTTGGTTGTTTTTGGGCTGGTTTGGGCTGGTTTTGGCAGTTTTTGGGATGGTTTTGGGCTGATTTTGGGGTATTTGGGGTGTGTTTGGCTGGTTTGGGGTGGTTTTGGCCATTTTTGGGGTGATTTTGGCCGTTTTTGGGTGTTTTTGTCACCTTTTGGCATCCCCCGGGTGAAGCCCAGCAGAGTCATTTTGGGGTGATTTTCGGCTGTTTTGGGGGTAATTTTGGCTGGGTTTTGGCTGGTTTTGTCAGTTTTGGGGTGATTTTGGGTGTTTTTGTCATCTTTTGGCAGCCCCGGGCTGAGGCTCAGCAGGGTCAGCAGATTCTCGATGTCGCTGCCGATGCTGCGAGCGACGCCCGGGTACTGGGGGGACCCAAAATCACCCCAAAATCACCCCAAAATCACCCCAAAATCACACCCTAGACCGCAAAATCACCCCAAAATCATACCCCAGACCCCAAAATCACCCCAGAGAACCAAAAATTACCCCAAAATCACCCCAAAATCACACCCCAGACCCTAAAATCACACCCCAGACCCCAAAATTACCCCAGAGAACCCAAAATTACCCCAAAATCACCCCAAAATCACACCCCAAACGCCAAAATTATCCCACAGACCCAAAATTACCTTATAGACCCCAAAATTACACCATAGACCCCAAAATTATTCCAGAGACCCCAAAATTACGACACAGACCCCAAAATTCTGGAACAATTCCCAAAATTCCAAATCAAATCGCAAACTTCCAGCCTGAATTCCCAAAATTCTGCCCCAATTCCAAAAAATCCCAGCACAAATTCCCAAAATTCTGTCCCAGTCCCCAAACTCCCATCCCAAATGCCAAAATTTCCATCCAAATCCCCACAAAATCCCCCAATTTTTGTTTTCCCCAAAATTCCCATGCCATTTTTCCCAAATTCACCCCAAATTCCCATTTTTCCCCCCCAAATGTCCATTTTTCCCCAAATCCCCATTTTCCCCCCAAAAGTCCCATTTTCCCCCCAAATTCCCACCAAATTCCCAAATCCCTGGGTTTTTTTCCCCAAAATTCCCATTTCCCCCCCATTTTTCACTCCAAAATTCCCATTTTCCCCAAAACTTCCCATTTTCCCCCGTTTTTTTCCCCCCACATTCCCCCAATTTGCAAAAAATTCCCTCAATTTCCCAAATTCTGGGTTTTTTTTTCCCCAAATTCCCATTTTTCCCCACAAATTACCATTTCTCCCCCCCAAATCTCCATTTTCCCCCAAAAATCTCCATTTTCCCCCCAAATTCCCCCAATTTACTGGGGTTTTTTTTCCAAAAATTCCCATTTCTCCCCCCATTTTCCCCCCAAAATTCCCATTTCCCCCCCAAATTCCCCCAATTTCCCATTTTCCTGTTTTTTTTTTCCAAAATTCCATTTTCCGCCCATTCCCCCCCCCCAAATTCCCATTTTCCCCCCAAATTCCCCCAATTTGCCAAATTCCTGGGGCTTTTTTCCCAAAATTCCCATTTTTCCCCTCAAAATTCCCATTGTCCCCCCCAAATCTTTATTTTCCCCTCCCAAAATCCCAATTTTTACCCTCCAAATTCGCATTTTCCCCCAAAGTCCCCCAATTTCCCAAATTCCTGGTTTTTTACCCCAAAATTCCCATGTTCCCCCCCAAATTCCTATTTTCTTCAAAAATTCCCTCAATTTCCCCCAATTTCCCAAATTCCTGGGGTTTTTTTTCCAAAATTCCCATTTTTTTTCCCTCCAAATTCCCATTTTCCCCCAAATTCCCATTCTCCCCCCAAAATTTCCCAATTTTCTGTTTTTTTCCAAAATTCCCATTTTCCCCCCCACTTTCTCCACGAAGTTCCCCCAATTTCCCAAATTCCTGGGGCTTTTTTTCCCAAAAATTCCCATTTTTCCCCCCAAAATTCCCATTTTTTCCCCCAAAAGTCCCATTTCCCCCCCCACCAATTCTCCATTTCCCTCCCCAAATCCCCCCCATTCCCGTCACTATTATCCCTATTCTCATTTTTGTTCTCACTTTTATGTTTTATTTTCTATTTTATTTTTATTTTTATTTCTATTTCTTCCATTCCCTCCTGCACCTTTAGCGCCCCCTGGCGGCCGTCGCGGAGCCGCGCACGGTGAACCTGCCCCAGGGAAATCCTGGAATTCCAGGAGCTGCTCCCGCCAGCCCGGGCCCAGATCCTCCTCCAGCACAGCCTGGGGATCCCAGAAATTCTCAAAATTATCAAAATATCCCAGAGTTCCAAAAAAAGCCAGGTGAAAATCCCAAAAAGTAACATAAAGTCACATTAAAAGCTATAAAATACTATAAAATATCAAAAAATCACATTAAAAACTATAAAAATCCCTTAGAATCCCAGAATTCCTGGAGCTGGTCCCAAATCCCTGCCCAGCTTCTGCTCCAGCACAGCCTGGGGATCCCAAAAATTCCCCAAATTATGGAAATTTAAAAAAAAACCCGGTGAAAATTCAATAAATTATCATAAAATCACATTGCATCCTATAGAATCCTATAAAAGCCCCATAGAATCCTGGAATTCCAGGAGCTGGTCCCAAATTCTGGCACAGGATAAAAACCCCAATCCCCTACCCGGGTCTGCCAGCCCAGCATGGGCTCTGCGCTCTGCCGGAGCCGCACCAGGATCTGCTGCAGCTGTGGGGTCAGAACCGACGAGTCTGTGCGGGACTGTGGGGTTATGGGATTGTGGGATTGTGGGGTTATGGGATTGTGGGATTATGGGATTATGGGATTGTGGGATTGTGGGACTGTGGGGTTATGGGATTGTGGGGTTATGGGATTGTGGGGTTATGGGGTTATGGGATTCTGGGGTTATGGGATTGTGGGGTTATAGAGTTTTTGGGATTTGGTGGTTTATGGGGTTATGGGATGTTCTTGGTGGATTTTGGGATATTTTGGGGGTGTTTTTGTGGTGATTTTGGGGTGTTTCTGGGATATTTATTGGGTGGTTTTGGGGTGACTGTGGGATTGTTTTGGGATATTTTTGGGGTGATTTTGATATAAATTTGGGATGTTGTGGGGTGTTTGTAGGGTGATTTTGAGAAATTTATTGGGGTGTTTATGGGATATTTCTGGGGTGATTTTGGGTTGTTTATGGGATGTTTTTTGGGTTGTTTATGGGATATTTTGGGGTGATTTTGGGATGCTTTTTGGATTTTTTTGAGTGTTTTTGGGATACTTTTGTGATATTTTTGGAGTGATTTTGGGATGGTTTTTGGGGTTTTTTGGGTGTTTTGGGGGTGATTTGGATATTTCTGTGGTATTTTTGTGATGTTTATGGGATATTTCTGTGATATTTTTGTGATGTTTATGGGATATTTCTGGGATATTTTGGGGTGGTTTTGGGATGTTTTTGGGGTGTTTTGGGCTGTTTTGGGTCCCTCCTGCCATGCTCAGCACTGTCCCAGTTTGGGATATCTTTGGGGTGTTTTTGTGATATTTCTGGGATATTTTTGGGTTATTTCTGTGATATTTTTGGGATTTTTTTTGGGTTATTTTGGGATATTTTTGGGTTTATTTTGGGGTGATTTTGGGGTGTTTTGGGGTCCCACCTGCCATGCTCAGCAGCTGTCCCAGTTTCAGCGCCGCCCCCCTGGCCCAGCTCAGCGCGGCACCAAACGCTCGGCAGTGGCTGCTAACAGCAGGGGCGAGCCTGGGGGACAAACTGGGGAGGGGGAGACAAAACTGGGGAGGGGGATCCTGAAAATGGGGAGAGGGAGACAGATTGGGGAGGGGGAGACACAAATTGGGGGGGAGAGACCCCAAAATTGGGGAGGGGGGAGACCCTAAATTGGGGAGGGGGGAGGCCCAAATTGGGGGGGGAGAGACCCCAAAATTGGGGAGGGGGGAGACCCTAAATTGGGGAGAGAGACCCCAAATTTGAGGGGGGACCCCGAAACTGGGGAGGGGAGAGACCCCAAATTGGCGAGGAAAGGACCCAAAATTGGTGGGGGGGTGGGGATTTGAAGGGGATATAGGGGTCCCCAGTTGGGTCTGGGGTCTCAGGGGGATTTTGGGGGTCCCCAATTGGGTCTGAGGTCTCAGGGGGATTTTGGGTCTGGGGTTTCACACTCACCATGGCGCTGCTCCTGCCCCCACAGCCGCATCTGGGTGGCTCCGGCCAAAGCCCCCAGACCCAATTCCAGAGACCCCAGACCCGATTCCAGAAACCCCAGACCCAATTCCAGAGACCCCAGACCAAATTCCAAACAGAGCCCACAGACCCAATTCCAGAGACCCCAGACCCCATTCCAAACTGGGCAGGTGGGGGACACCAATGGGGGACCCCAAAATCCCAGTGCCCCCATTTCCACTCCCAGTCCCCCCCAGTCCCTCCCAGTCTCCCCCAGTCCCTCCCAGTTCCCCCATTTCCATTCCCAGTCCCCCCCAGTCCCTCCCAGTCCCTCCCAGTCCCCTCAGTTCCCCCAGTCCCTCCCAATTCCCTCATTTCCCATTCCCAGTCCCTCCCAGTCCCTCCCAGTCCCCTCAGTTCCCCCAGTCCCTCCCAATTCCCTCATTTCCATTCCCAGTCCCATCCAGTCCATCCCAGTCTCCCCAGTTCCCATTCCCAGTTCCCCCAGTCCCTCCCATGGCCGCTGCCCAGCCCATCTGGCTCACGGGCACCGGCGCTGCCGGCCCCGCCCCCCGGCCTGGGGAGACCCCAAAATAAACACGGGGAACCCAAAACAGAGAGAACCCCAAAAATACAGAGAACCCCCAAATACAGAGACACCCCAAAAATAGAGACCCCGTAATAAACACAGGGACCTCCAAAACAGCACAGGGACCCCAAAAGCAAAGAGAACCCCAAAAACAAAGAGAACCCCAAAAACAGAGACCCCAAAAACACAGACCCCAAAAATAGAGACCCCAAAATAAATACAGGAACCCCAAAAATCAGCACGGGGACCCCAAAAACAGAAACCCCAAAATCAGCACAGGGACCCCCAAAACTGCACCGGGGACCCCAAAAGCAGCACAGGGAACCCGAAAATACAGAGAACCCCAAAACCAGAGAGAATCCCAAAAAATACAGGGAACCCCAAAAGAAGCACAGGGACACCAAAATAAACCCTGGAAACCCCAAAAATTACAGAGAACCCCCCCAAAAATAGCGAGAACCCCCCGAAAAATGCGGGAAACCCTAAAAACACCCAAAATAATGAACCCCCCCAAAACGAAACCCAAAAATAGAGGGAACCCCCCAAAAATACAAGAACCCAAAAATAACAGGACCGACCCCCCCCCTCCCAAATATCAGAGCCTCCCCCCAATACTGGGAACCCCCAAAAAGAGCCGACACCCCCCCCCCAAAAATTACCGGGACCCCCCAAATATCGGAACCCCCCCCAAATATTGGGAGCCCCCAAACTCCAGAATCCCCCAAAAAGAGCCGGGATCCCCAAATAACCCCCCCCCCCCCCCCGGAATATCGGGACCCCCCAAAAAAAACACCGGGACCCCCCAAATATTGGGAGTCCCCCAAATACTGGAACCCCCTCAAATATCGGGCCCCCCCCCCAAAAAAATAGAGACACCCCCTCCCAAACACTGGGACCCCCCAAAAAGTACCAGGACCCCCCAAATATTGGGAGTCCCCCAAATACTGGAACCCCCCAAAACATTCGCGATTCCCCAAATACCGGGACCGCCCTCCAAATATCAACACCCGCCCCAAATACCGGGACTCCTCCCCCAAAAATAGCGGGACCCCCCCCAAATATCGGGATCCCCAATCCTGGGACTCCCCCGCTCCAATACCGAGAATCCCCAAAATCGGGACCCCCCCAAATATCGGGACCCCCCCCAAAAAAAAAATACCGAGACCCCCCTGAAACACCGGGACCCCCCAGAAAGAGCCAGTACCCTCCCCCAGTCACTGACCTGGTCCCAGTCGGTTTTTTGGGGGGCATCCTAGGCGGTTTTTTGGGGAGGGTCCCGGCGGGGGTCTGGGCCAAGCCCCGTCCGAGCCCCCCAGGGTGGAACCCCCCCAGGGACCCCCGGGAGAGCGCATCGGGAATCGTCAATGAATACTCAACATGTTGATGCATTTAGGGAAGTCTTTTCTGAGTTAGTGTGTGCTCTGGGCTGAACTTCAAGTACCCGGAGATAAGAAACTTTTGCTTTATTGTTTTTGTCTTTGTGTGGGTTTCGCGTGCTGGGGGAGGGGTGGATTTCACCTGAGGGAAGCAACGCGAGGCCGGGGAGTGGGAGGGGCTGTCCCGCGTCTGGGGGCCTCCCCTGTGAGCTGCGGGGACCAATCGGAGAGCTGAATGAGTGATGGACAGCTCGGGAAACCAATGAAAAGTCATTTCGCTTTCTCAATTCACAGTGGATCAAGTTAACTAATCTCTCCTTCGGCCTCAGGCTCCTGGTGTGGTGCAGTGGCCTCTGGCCGGTGCCCCGGCCGTCGGCCCGGCCCCAGCTCTGCGGGGAGCCCCCGGCCCGGCCCCGGCTCTGCGGGGAACCCCCGGCGCGGCCCGGCTCGTGCTGGGACAGTTTCAGGGGCTGCCCTCGGGGCGCGCGGGGCTCGGCCATGGGGCGAGTGGGGCGAGCGTGGAACGGACACGCGGACAAGCGAACACGCGGAGAAACGGCCCCGGGGGTTCAGTTGCAACAGCAACAGCGGCAGCGGCGGCAGCAGCAGCAGCAGCAGCGAGTCTACAGATCCTCTGGATCTCTTGTTCCTTCTCTTCCTCGGAGTCGCTTTCCCCGACGCTCTCCCTCTTCTCCCTTCTCCCCTCTTCCCGTTCCGGGCCATGTTCCGAGCCCGCCCCCGGCCCCGGGCGGGGCTGCCCCTGCCCCGTCGCCGGCCCCAGCCCCGGCTCCGCCCATCCCCCCGCGGTCTCGCCTCCGCCCGGCTCTCGCTGTCCTGGCTGTGGCGCTGTTGGCTGGGCATCAGTGCCTGGGGCTGGGGAGGCATCACTTCTCTTTGGCTCCGCTTGTCCCGGCCCCAGTCCCAGCCCCGGCCCCGGCTCCTCCCGGGGTCTGCGGAGGGCACACACGGCGCGGCCGCTCCCGCCGCCCCCGCTGTGGCTCCTTCAGCCCGAGCTCCGCCAGGGCCCGGGGCGGGTGGGGATGCCCGACCCAGGACGCTCGGGGGGCACTTGGGGGCCGTGTCTGGCCCCGGGCCGAGCGCTGACAGCCGCGTGTCGCCCGCAGGGAAGGTGCTGGAGGCGTTGCAGGAGCGGTACCGGATGGGTTCGCTGCTGGGCAGAGGCGGCTTTGGCAGCGTCTTCTCGGGCACCCGGCTCGCGGACGGCGCCCCGGTGAGTGGCGGGGGCGGAGGAGGAGGGAGGAGGAGGGAGGAGGAAGAAGAAGACGAGGAAGGGGAGGCTGGAGCGCGGCGTGCTGGGCAGTGAGCTCAGCCCGCTGCTTCCCCTTGGCTCACAGGTTGCCATCAAGCGCGTGCCCCGGAATCGCATCCAGCACTGGGGCGAGCTGGTGAGTGAGCGGGGCCAGCGGCAGAAGCCGGGGCGTGCCGGGCGGCGAGGAGCCGGGGCCCGGCAGGGTGGGAGCCGCCGGGAGCCCTGCAGGGAGAGCGGGCGTGGGGTGAGCGGGGGGTGCAGAGCATCCCGGGCTGGCTGAGGAGCCCCAGAGCCCTGGCACGGCCTCAGCCCCGCTGACAGCATCGTGCTCCTCGCGCAGCCTGACGGCGCCCGTGCACCCCTGGAGATTGTGCTGCTGGACAAGGTGTCCACTGGGTTCCCTGGAGTCATTCAGCTGCTGGAGTGGTTTGAGCTGTCCAGCTGCTTCTTGCTGGTGATGGAGCGTCCAGAGCGATGTCAGGACCTCCGTGATTTCATCGCGACTCGGAGATTCCTGCCGGAGGAGGAGGCGCGGGGGCTGTTTCGCCAGGTGCTAGAGGCCGTGCGTCACTGCAGCAGCTGCGGGGTCCTGCACAGGGACATCAAACCGGCCAACATCATCATCGACCTGGACAGCGGGCAGCTCAAACTGATTGACTTTGGCTGTGGCACCTTCCTCCAGGACACAGTCTACACCCAGTTTGCAGGTGAGCCGAGCCTGGGAGATGCTCCTGGGCATCTCATTGCCCAGCCTGGCTGTGGCACCAGGGATTTCCCCCTTTGCTGCAGGCCATGGTGTTGCTTCTGCAGCCAAGTTGCTTTCAGGTGGGGCTCAGAGGGGGGCCAGCTGCCAGCTCTGCCAACCTCATTCACCAGCCACTTAGCCAGCCCAGCACAAACCCCATGGGGGTGGCAGAGAGGGGGGTCAGACCTGGGCACTGCTCAGTTTGGTGTGCAGGCGAGGAAGGGCTTGGACTGCTTTGCTGCCCTTGTTTGCCTTAGCTTATTAATGTTTTCTGGGGGCAATGCAAGCAGGAGGAGAGTGGGTTTTTCCCACCACTGGGTGGGTTTTTCTTCTGTGTGTCCTAGCTGGGCCTTCCCAGGGCTTCTACTGCCCTCTACCAATGCCAGTGGCTTCTTTTTTAGCCCCAGTTTTGTACACAAGAGCCAGGTGCTGGCAAGGAGGCAGCAGGTCACCCCCTGTGCCACTGCTGCAGCCCCCCCATGCCCAGGGATGCTGGGGCCAGGCTCTGGGAGCAGCAGCATCCCCCTGATGAGCTCCATCTGTATTCCATAGGAACACCATCCTACAGCCCCCCTGAATGGACCCAGCTTAAATGCTACCATGGCGAGGCAGCAACGATCTGGTCCCTGGGCATCGTGCTGTACCAGATGGTCTGCGGGAAACACCCGTTCAAGAAGGGCCGGGACATCATCCGGGGCCAGCTCAAGTTCCCACGAGGACTTTCTCAAGGTGGATCCTCATCTCTGGGCACGGGGAATACCAGTGCTGGGAGACAGCAGTGGGCTCGTGAGCATCCTGCTCTGGCAGCTGCTGAGGAGGTGGCACATGTCCTGCTCTCCTCCAAAACAGGGAGTTGTCTGGAAAGTTTAGGCCCAGTTCTGAGCACATCCAGCAGCGCCTGGGCATGGGAACAGTGGGGCGAAGCAAACAGGGTCCTTCTCCAGCTGACTGGTGGTTGCTGGTTTCTCTCCCCAGAGTGCCGAGATGTTATCAGCTGGTGTTTATCCATGCGCTCCTTGGACAGGCCATCTGTGGAAGATCTGTTCCATGACCCTTGGCTGCAGGATGTTCATCTGCCCTAGAAGATGGGAGAGATTCACAGGCACCATTTAATCCAGGAGCCTTTGATCAAACAGCTACACACATCTCTTGGTCACAAGAAGCAAAGAAACCCAGATTTTTTGTACCATGGAGCAGGGGTCATCAGATGGGAGCATCTGTTCTGGAGCTGAGCTGGTCTTGCAAGCACTGGCAGCCACCATTCGACCTGGTTTTACCTGTCCTGGTTCAGTGATGGCTGAGTCCCTGGGCAGAGCACAGACAGCCTGGTCTGGCCCCCAGGGAAGGAGAAGCAGCTCCTGGAGAAGCTGTACCAGGTGGGGCTGCTGCAAGGACAACCTCAAGGATGACAACCTCTGCCTGGCCCTGGCCACTGGCAGTTGGAGATGATCGACTTCGATTCCGGCACCTTCTTCAAAGGCATTCCAGGCCAAATTTGCAGGTGAGTCCCCAGGCAGGGGGATGCTCCCAGATCTGGGCATGGCACGGCCTGGCCGGGAACCAAAGGTTCCCCCCTTTGCTGGGGTGGCTGCAAGGAACTCTTCAGTGGCTGCCAAGCTGCTTCTTGGCTCTGGGCAGCTGCTGAGGGGCTGGATGTGCCATGGCTGGCTGCAGGCTGGGCACACGTGCTGCCCTCCTGCTCTGCTCCCAGGGGCAGCAGTGACTGGGAGGTTTGTGCCCAGCTCTGGGCACAGCCAGCACGGCCTGGGCACTGCGGGGTCGGGACAAGGGGGACAGGAGCCTTCGGCTGACGGGCGGGTTCTGGTTTCTCTCCTTGCAGCCGGGCTCTGCAGATGCTGAGGCTGCTCTGGGCTGTGCCAGGGCTCTGCTGGGCTCAGCCCTGGGCACAGGGCTCTGCCCTCACAGGGCTCTGACAGCTTTGCACCAGACGAGCCCGTTCCGAGCGCACCGCCTGAGCTTTCTGCTTTGCAGGTGAGTGAGATGCTCCTGCAGGCCAAGGGTTTGCTGTTAGGGACACACACCCAATGGGCAAGAACCCACACTCTCCACGGTGCCAGCTGAACCTCTGGATTTCCACAGGATGTCCCACTCTTCATTCCTTTTTGGCTGGAATTGTGCAGTTGCACTTTCTTCTTCCTCTAGACGTGCCACGAGTGGGCAAAACCTGGCGAGGGGCCGTGTTCCTAAGGCAGTGCAGCCTGGAGCTGATGGAAGGAGAATTTCCGTTCTGCACTCCCAAACCAAGCAAAAAGCTGTAAGTGGGACTTTCCGTCTTTAAGAAGCCCCTGACAGTTTCAAAGGGAATGTGCAGGTCTTTCACGGGGTGAGAAGGAAGAGCATCTCCTAAAGGATTTGGGCAGTGACAGAGTTTAGATTGCCAGTCTTGCCAGGAGCTGGCAGGGCACAAAGCAATTTCTTCTTGTTTCACTCCAATTCTACCACAATTTAAAATAACTATATTGGAAATAAACCTCAAAATCTTTTTAGAAAAGGTTACTGAGGCCAGTAAAATGTATCAATGCCATCAACTCATTTACAAAGTAAATAACTGAGTTTTCTGCTGTGAAAGATCAATTATTAAACTGAATTAAAAGTTACGGAAGATTTTTCACTGCAAACTTGGGCGGGCTTTTATCTTTCACATTTTATAGAGGTTTTTTCTTTTCTTTTTTCTTTTTCTTTAGTTTAAAACAGAAAACATGCCATAAAATAGGAGTGTCTTCTGTTCCTGGTTCCCATGTGGAGCAGCTCCTTCCCGCTGGCTGAGCTGTTCAGGCAGAGCAGTCTCTGGAAGAGATTCGCAGGCTCCCTGTTTGCTGTGCTGTCCCACTTGTGCCCAACCAGCTTTTTTTTTTTAATTCTTTGCACTTTTGCAATATATAAATTACTCTGTTCCTTAAGTTGGTGTCTGTGTCTTCGGTGCTGACCTTGCCCATTGGCAAAGCAGATATTGTGGGCCCCATAGAACCAAAGATGCCTTGTGACACTGTGGGGCCTGGTGTGACGAGGAGACCATTGTGGGACTGTGGGGCTCCATGGAACCATGGGGACCATTCTGACACTGCAGAGACTTACATTACCTAGGGTTCCTTCTTTTCCTCTCCCTGTCCCTGCCCCAGCCCAACAGTGCAGGTGACATAGTCATGGTTACCTCCTGCAGCAACAACTGGAGGCACTGCAGGTCAGGGACAGCCACTCTGTGTCTGGAATGCTCAGCAGATGCTCACCTTGGGAATTTCCTGCAGCCTCCGGGCCAGCCCCGCTGCCCAGCACAGCATCAGAGTTGGCCCCAAGGTTCCTCAGGCAGCTGCTGCTGCCCCAGGGACAGGGCAGCCTCTTTCCAGGGCTTCTCTGCATCCCAGGGGCTCCTGCTCTGCTCCTGGCACATTCCAGCTGCCCACAGAGCCTGTGCCAGGGAACACGTCTGTACTGGCCTGAGCAGCCACTGCTGCAGCCCCTGCCCTGCTCCCAGAGCCCGAGCTGGGGCTGCTGCTCTGCAGGGCACGGGGGCTGTGCTGCCCGGGGCCCTGGGCTGCCTCTGCTGGGCTCTGCTGCTCAGCCTGGGACACAGAGGCAGCTGATGGTGCTCCCTGCACTGACCCCCTCCCACACAGGCTCTGCTGGGGCTGTGGAGGGGCTCAGAGGTGCCTGCCTTGTTCCAGGGCTGCCAGATGCCCTTGGGCCTGCCCTGGATTCTCCTGGGGAAGGTCCCTGAAGCTCAAAGCAGTCAGTGCCCAGACTCTCTTCCCTGTGCCTGCTGTGTCCCTGGGGCTGCAGAGCTCTCCTGGGTCACAGCAGACATTCAGTCCTTGGTCTCTGGGTGACCCCACACTGGACAGGATTTTGCTGCAGGGCTCCATTTGCTGCTGACCTGATGGGATGGGCTGTCCCTGCAGATCCTCTGTGCTCTCCTGGCAGGCTCTGATTTCCTACAGGAAAGCGCTCACCTGCCACCAGAGCCATCACAGTTTCAGAGTCCCAGACAGGTGACTTGGAGGGCATTTGTCACTTCCATGGCCACTGAGCACTAACACAAAACACAAACATCTGACCCTGCCTTCAGTCCCTGAAGTACCACAGTGGAACCCTGATCTCATGGCACTGACTCCAGGGACAAACAAGCAAAACAGTGAGACTCTGCAAAACCCATTCCTTGGGCTTCTCCTGGAGACTAGCTTAGTAAAAAGACTTCAGCCTTTGGGCACTGCACTGAGCAAATCCCCTTTGCTGGTGGAACTGCTGTGCTGCAGCCTGGCTGTGTCCCAGTCATGCCCATGGCCTGTCCCTGCCTGTGGTCACACCACAGATACACTGCAATACAGGGACTGAGCTGCCAGAGCACTCAGGTCTTGGACAAGGACAATAAAATTGTCCTTGTCATCTCCTCAGGGGTGGAGATGGAGAAAGTATAGCCCTCAAAAGACCCAAGTGCTGCTGCTCTCTGGCAGTGCTGCTGTGCTGGGACTTTTTCTCTTGACCTCTGCACACAGACACTGCCCCTGCAGCTGAAGGAGAGGTAAGAGAGGGAAGATTTTTGACAAATACATCTCTGCAAGAACATTCACTTTATTTAAGTACGCACAGAGCATGATGCCTAATTTACACAATCTGTGAGTAAAGAGGTAGACCATGAACTCAGTATGTGAAGATGACTCCATTTTCAGTGTGAAAATGATTACAAGGAAAAACTAGAAAACCCTGTTGTCCCTCTCCCCCTGCCCCACCCCCACCTTCACAGCACTATTAAAGGCTTTAGAAGGCACGCTTGGCATGTAATGTGTTACATTAAATGCTCTGAAGAGGAAAATACCTTTTTTAAGGTACTTTGGAATTTCCTTTCCACACTGAGTGTCTGAGAGGTTTTTGTGTAATCCTGGCCTCCAATTCTCTCCTCCAAGGAGTCCATGAGGAGCCTGTGCTGGGGATGAACCTCAGTGGTTCCCATTAATGCTTTGAGACACTTTGGGTTTTCCTCTGATTTTGACTCCTGGAAAAGTTTGTGCAATCTCCTCTCTGGCCCTGAGGTTCCAGGGCTCAGCACCAAATGCACCACAGGGCTCACTGGGATCAAGCAAGTCCTGACCAACATAGGTCTGCCTTGATTTCCCTCTGCTCTGGTGCAGTTCATTAGGAAGTTCTTTTTTGTTTGTTATGGAGAAATATTTCAAAGGGCTTCTAATAAATCCACATTGCTATTTTAATGGATATCTTTCTCTCTTTAGAGCAGAGGTGATTGCAGTGACTGATACTGATCCATGGTCTTTCCTAAGGAGGTCTGGTCAGGTCAGAGAAGCTGTGCCTTGAGTTCTTGGAGAACTGGCTGCACACAATCAAAGAGGGGTCTTCTTTTATTTTAGCAATCTAAACTCCAGTTTCCCCAGTGAAAACAGACACCTTCCTCAAGTGTGTACAAAGTCCAAGGTGTCACCAAGGAGGTTCCCCTTCCCCAAGGCATAACTGTGAAAAATGAGGTTCACTTTCCTGGTAAATTTTAAAAGGCTTAATTTAAGACAAACAAACAAAAAAAGCCCCCAAAACAGTAGGAGACAAAGACAATAAAGCAAAGGGTTAATAAGGCTGAGTTCTGGGCATCCAGCCAAGAGTACACACTAATTCAGAAAACACTTCTTTCAATGCATCAACATGCTGCATATTCATAGACTCTCATGCATTATTCAAAAACATTCCTCTTGAGCTCCCCCAGCCTGCCCATTCCTTCCATCCTGTAAATCAACATTCTTTATTTCTCTTTGTGGTTTTGTCTTGTTGTGGATGATCAATACATTTCTTCCCTGGGGGTCTTTGTGTCACTGCTATCTTCATCAGGGTAGGATAATCCAAGAACATTAAGGATTTCCTGATTATCTTTTAACATACTTTGAGTTAGTTACATAACAAAAGCTTTTTATATCACTATGCTATAGTCCAAGAAAAAATATATTTATCACACTACTATTTCTAAGTTTTGTTAATAGCAGAACTAAAAGGAACTATATTCATACAGCAAAGTTTTCCAACATTATACATATAGAATTAATTTTAATATTTATAAAAGCCAATAATATAGTATGTACTTATAACAATATCCTCCCTGTTTCTTTTTATAAATCATTTGGCTTGAGCAATAATACTTGTTTTCTAGCCTCCATTATTCACTACTTTTTTCTTAAATTTTTTTTCCTTCTTTTAAAAGGTCTTCTATATTATTTTGTTTCTTTAGTACCATGATCTTTTGTGCCATTCCAGATATAGTCAATTTTGGATTTATAGGCCTTGTTACCACTTGCATGCCTTGGACTACACTGGTGTTCAGTCAAAACAGGTAATCAAACAAGGAAGAAATATCAGACCAGCTGTAGCAGATCAAAGGAAGAAGCCTAGCTTATTCCACCACTCTATTCCCAATATGTTATCCCACCAGCTTGTTTTTAGCATTGATTCACATTTTTGTACCGGTACATGAGTTATTTTTCTGACATTATATGTAAGATGGGATCCCCATTGTCATCTATTTTTAAAGAACAATCTGATGTATTAAATTTCCTGCAGACCCCTCCTTCTTCAGCTAACAAATAGTCTAAAGCCAGCCTATTCTATTGGGGTTCAATATCCCCAACTCCCATCTTGTGCCCAGGCAGCTGGGTCATATTTTTCCAATATAGGTTCAGAGGGCCATTCTGCATCTCCCTATTTTTAAAATCCTCCAATCAAATGCCTTTTCTTTCTTTTTAGATCCTCATAAACTGGTATTCCCAATTGATCTCCATTTGGTCCTGGCAAAAGAAAAACTTCTAGCTGCATGATTTCCAGAGTACCGTATCATAATTCCCTTTCCACTGGGAGAGGAGGTCAGGATATGCTCTTTTTCCACATAACCAAAATAAGCTATCCGGTGCTTTCCAATAACCTGGCCCAGAGCCAGAGGTGATCCCTTGCCAAGGCTGTGCCGTGGCACCTGCCCTGTGCCACGCTGGCTGCTCAGGCACCGCAGGACCAGCAGCAAACCCCAGTGCCAGGAGCAAAGGCCGGGTCAGCCAGACAGAAAGGGTCAGGGCTGGGCACTGTTTCCATGGCAGGCACTGCAACACCACACCTGGGTCTCCTGTCCCGGCAATGGCCATGGAAACCCCTGGCAGGGCTTGATGGCACCGACACTGGCACTGAGACACTGCTGGGCCGAGGGCCATGGCAGCCACCCCTGGGCTGCACCGGAACCAGGATTGCCATGGCAGCCAGCAAAAAACCCCGTTGCTATTGTCCAGTGCCACCACAACCTGCAGGAGACACTTTGCTGAGGTCGGATCCGTGGCTATCAACCTTTTTCCTGCCGTGGTGGGGGACTGTCACGGTCACTCGCACTCAGGGCCCATGGCCGGGCAGGGCTCCATGGACACAGGCACTGAGCCTGTGCCAGAGTCGGCTGCCATGGCAACCATCCCAAAGGCCATGGCCAGGGCTGGGGGCATGGAAAGGAACCCGTGGAGCCGAGGCCATGGTGGATGGCTAAGAACAATGGTTTGGGCTGGGGCAGAGGGAATTTCCTTCTGGGGCTGTGTTTGGGCTGCTTCTGAGCACAGGGCTGAGCACACAGAGATGGTTTTGCTCTTGCTGAGCTCGCACAGAGCCAAGGCCTTTCCTGCCCCTCATGCAGCCATGCTGGGGAAGGGCTGGTGGTGCAGCAGAGGTTGGGAGGGGACACAGCCAGGACAGGTGACCGAAACTGACCCTGGGGATATTCCAGACCAAAGGACATCATGATCATTATATAAAGTGGGGGGAACAAGGAGGAAGGGAGAATTTTAGAGTGATATTTTTGTTTTCCTAGGATGAGGCCCTGTTTTGCTAGTAGACAAGTTCAGCACCAAAGACACAGACACCGACTTAAGGAACAGAGTAATTTATATAATGCAAAAGTGCAAAGAATTACAAAAGGAGAAGCTCAGCAATGCACCTAATCCTCATTACCGAAGATTGCCGGTAGCGATTAAGAGACAGCACCAGTTACCCTCAGACTTTGCCATCCCCCAGGTGCACACATCAGCTGGGGGAAGCTGCCACAGCCAAGGGCTGCAGAGCCACCCCAGGACACTGGGAGTCCCTGTAGGTGCACCCACCTTTGCAGGCCACGAGGCTCCAACCTCGCTGTGAGAGGGCCCAGCTTCTACACTGATAAACAAACAAGCTGACATTACTTCTAGTGAGGGAACATATAATGTAATTTGTGTAAAGTTGTAAAATAATGTAGAATAAGCAATGCTCGTATGAATAAAATAATAAAAACTCAGAAACCAAAAAGAGGGCCATGGACGAAAAGGACACAAATTACTTCATCACAGCATTGTAACATCCAACAAAAGCAGGACAACCCAGATTAACAAGTAAATAGCCGTGGCCACAGCAGAGATGGCTCTTTCAGGAACTGTCCAGGGAACACCCAGATGATGAGAGCCCAGCAGCACCCACGATCAAGATAATCAGAGCCATCAGGAAAAAAACATCTGAATGTCAGCTTCCCATAAACCAAGGTCTGCAAGATAGATCTCAATGCCATCTTCCCATAAACCAGAACCAGCTTTCATCAGAATTCATTGTCTCCCAGAATATGGTTTTGTCCCACTCAATGCAGTGAAAGAAAACCACGTGAATATGCTGAATGAGGAAAGGAGACAAAGACCTCTGCTCCAGGCTAGGAAAGACTGTATAAAAACTGGACTGACCAAGGTGGATTTGTGAACACTGGGGGATCAGAGGGTGTTCACCCAGCGCCAATCCCGGGCTTGGCATTGTCCCTCACGACTGTGGCTGTCAGGGAGTGTATCCTGGTCACAAAATAAATTATCTTTTATTTTTGATTATACTCAATTCAGCTGAATCTCTTTATTATCTATAACGCCTGGTTTCATTCTCAGTTTGGTTTCTCCCAAAGCCTGGCCAGGCGTCACGGAGGAACCAAGGGAGGTGACTTTGACCATACATGCCAGAACAAAGCCAGATGTGGCCTCGTCTGGTTTCTAAACACAGGAATATAAATCCATGTTTCACCAATGCACATATACAGAGATCATATTGCTAACAAAGCTTCAGTAATGAGCTGATACAAATATAACATGTGGTTGTAAGGTTCATCTAGAGTTCAGCTTTGGCTCAGGGCTACCTCTCTCAGGACCTGGTGCTCAGGCCTCAGTACTTCACTCAGTGCTTTGACCTAGAGATGAACTACAAACTTCATAGCAATTATTACCATAATAGAACCTTACATTTAGGTACTAGGCATAAAGGCATATGTTCTTGTTCTTCAGTTAGGTGCTGTTCAAGTTCATTCCTCAGAGCTGTTAGCATTCCTTTAAATTCGCATTCCTTTTAAAACATGCCAGATTGGTTGCTATTCTGTATGCTCTTCATCAATTCCCCCCTTTTTCTTGAGACTGTGTCTCAATACTCCGTTTCCTAGCACAAAGTGTCACAACAACTCTAACATGGAACCATAACACACCAAGTGCTCACACTGCAGTGATTACAGTGACTGCAACAAACTCATTTCACAGCAGCCTCCAATTTGGAAGCCAATCCCACCATGAAGAATTTTCTTCTTTCTGCCACTCCTCTGCTGCTCTTTCTATCAAGGTGATGCCTGACTGGACTTCAAACACAGCACTGATAGACATTCCTGCAACATTCCTCCCCTAGAACAGCACAGGCTCCTCCCTGGCCAGCAAGCAGAGAATCCAAGGCCATGTGGCAAAGTGAATTCACCCCAAATTTGGTGGTTTGTTAAATCCCAAAGGAATTAGTGGCTCCAGTGGCTTTGGGGGGACACAGGGTGTGGGGACACCTGGTAATTTCCCTTTTGAATCTTGTTTGGGGTATAAAGGAAGAGCCACCCCCTTCCTCACCTTTTGTGGGGTTCAGAGCCCCCCCCTTGAGAAATTCAGACACAACTCACATCCAATTTAACCATTTGATTCCTTTTTCCACTTACATATTCCCCTTAAACGCAGCATTGTTCAGGAAAAAGAGGGAAAATTTTGTATTGAGGAGAAGCTTCGGATTCACAAAATTTGGGAAAATAAAAATGAAAAATCCAGTGTGAGCTTGGAGGAATTTAAGGGGACATTTGGATTTTGGGGGGCAGGGGGGCTCAAGCGCCAGGATCAACCAGAATCTGGTGTTTATGTGGATGAAATACAATAAAAATTGTATTAGAATGCAAAGATAGCACAGTAATGTTGAAATGTGGGTAAAAGTAGAATAAATTCTGGTAATTCTTGGGGAAGCACCCCAAAAACTGCTGGGGATCCACTTGGGGTCAGTCTGGATTCACCCCCTGCAGGGGAGGGGGAGCAGGGGATCCCTGGGGTGAAAAATTGGGGAAAATGAGGATTGTGACCCTCAGTGCGTGTCACCCCTGGGGCCGGTGTCACCTCTGTGTCACCCCCCAGCCCTGTGGGTTTTCTGGGGGTGTCTGTGGGTGGGGGCTGTTCCATCCTGGGGTCTCTGGGGTTTTCTGGGGTGTTGGTGGGGGGGGGGTCTTTGCCAGAGTGGGGGATGGGCTGCTGCCAGTGCCCGGGGGGGCTCTGCTGGGGTGGGGGTTGGGCACCCGGGGTGAATGATGTAAATAATGTGAATAATGTGAATAATTCCAATAATGCCTTCCTTTCCTGGGCTCAATCCCAGAGTCCCACTGAGCATTCCTGATTGGGCTCTCCTGGAATTCCAGCAAATCCCCCTCTGTGGTGGCACATTTTGGAGATCAGGGATGCTGGATAAAAAATTATTCACCAGATACAACACACTCACCATGCAGTTCTTCTCTACTTTATTTTTTAATCTATCTCATAAAAATTCTTAATAAATGAAAAAAAAAAAAAAAACCAAAGGCAAAGTGGCTCAAATATCTGTGCAGTTCTCTAACAACATTTCCTAAGCAAATAAAAAAAACCCCAAAAACTCCCAAAAACAGAACAGAAAGCAGCAAAAATAAACCTTGTCCACAAAACCATCTACACCCACCCCCAAAGCCCCTCCTAAACCCATCTGATTGAATCTAATCTAATCTAGTCTAGTCTAATCTAATCTCCATCTCTACTAGAGATTGAAGAGGGTCAGGGAGTCCCAATCCATCCCATCCCCGCCGGGCAGGGAGCTCGGGATGTTTGCAACCCCCTGCTCGGCGGGGATGCAGCTGGGGAGGGTCTCACTGCTCTCCCCGTGCCAGGCCGCCTCCAGGAAAGCCGTGGCCAGCACGGTTTCATCCAAAGCCTGAGCTCAGCTCAGATCAGCTTGGTGGGGCTGAGCTCAGGCAGGAGCGGCTCTTGTGGCCAGTCCAGGTGCTGCAGGTCGCTGAAAAAGGAGAATTCTCCTTGCTCCGGACCGAGATCGAGCAGAGCTTCCCAGTCAGCGCTGTCCTTCAGCTCCGGCAGCTCGCCCGGCTCCTCCTGGGCGCTGCTGGGCAGCCAAGAGGCCTCGGCAGCTGCAGGGGGATTCCAGCTGTGGCCGCTTTCCAACTCCACAAACTCGCACAGCAGCTGCTGCAGCTCCGCGCCCACCTCGAGGCAGCTGCGGGCGGGGCTGGGGCAGCGACGGGCCCCGGGATCGGCACTGGGATGGGCTCCGGGATGGGCTCCAGGATGGGCTCCGGGATGGGCACTGGGATGGGCTCTGTGTTGGGCTTTAGGATAGGCACTGGGATGGACTCCAGGATCGGCACCGGGATGGGCTCCGGGATGGGCTCCGGGATGGGCACTGGGCTGAGCTCTGGGATGGGCTCCGGGATGGGCACTGGGCTGAGCTCCGGGATGGGCTCCGGGATGGGCTCCAGGATGGGCTCCAGGATGGGCTCCGGGATGGGCTCCGGGATGGGCTCCGGGATGGGCTCCAGGATGGGCTCCGGGATGGGCTCCGGATGGGCACCAGGCTGAGCTCCGGGATGGGCTCCGGGATGGGCACCGGGATGGGCTCCGGGATGGGCTCCAGGATGGGCACCGGGCTGAGCTCCTGGATGGGCTCCAGGCCGGGTACCGGGCCGGGCTCGTCTGCCCGACCCTGCCAGGATCTGCTCCGGACGCCTCCTGCGCCCTTTGCAGCTGCTGCTCCTCAGCCCCTCGGCGTCCTGGGGGCAAAGCTTCCAAAAGGCGCCTCTGCCCGGCTCGCCCTTCTCCCGGGGCACCTTGATGAAGCGCTTGTTGATGCACAGGTTGTGCCGGATGGAGCTCTGGGTGCAAAAGAGAGCAAAGCGCGGGGGTGAAGTGCTGCCGGTGGCATCAGCACGGCCACGGGAGCGCGGCGCTGTGCAAAGAGCCCCGGGCAGCCCAGCAGGGCTCCAAAGCTCCTCCTACCTGCCAGGTGGGATGGGCGCGGCGGAAATAGCAGAAGTTGTCACTGATCCACTTGCAGATGGCAGCCAGGCTGAGTTTGGGCTCCTTGCTGGCTTCCATGGCCATGCGGATGAGGGTGGCGTAGGAGTAGGGCAGCTTGAGGTGCGCGTTGTTCTTGTAGTCCATGTCCCCGGGGAGGGGAGGGGACAGGGCCAGGGTGGCGGTCACCGCGCTGGCGCCGGAGGACGCGGGCGAGCGCGGAATGTCGATGTAGTGGCAGAGCTCCCCGGCGCTCAGCGGGAAGCCTGGGCACTGAAAATCCACCAGGCTCACCAGGTTCTCCCAGATGCTGCAGCGATCCTCGGGGTCCTGCGAGATCGGGGCCAGGCCCAGGTGCGCGCCCGTCAGGTTGGCGAGCCACAGCAGCTCTGGCTCGGCACCGGGGCGCTCGTCCTGGCTGCAGCTCGGCTGCTCCTGAGCTCCGAGCGCGGGGCTGGAGCACACCATGGCTACTGTTCCCGGGAACGGAGGCAATGGACAGGGCGGCTGCTGCAGGGAGAAGAGGCACGGAGAGGGTTGAGGTTCTGAGAGCGCAGGGTTAAAATGGGTCTAAAACGTGGGAATTGTATAGAATAGAATCTTAGGATTTTAGACACCCAGGTCTGAGCACCCACGATCCTTCTCTCTGGCCTGCAATCTTTCAAATTCTGTGGAAGAAGCAGAACCCATGTGAGCCCCCGTGTCTGCACACAAGGGGCCATCACAAGGCCCAAGAGGAGGAGCATCGGGAGCATGTGGCTGTGTGCAGGGATGCAGCCCACCACAGCTTCTATTACCTTCCTGCTGACAGATGAAGTGGGTGCAGAGGCCATCCATCAAGCAGTCATTCTGTCCTGAATGACTTGAAAAGATGGCCCAGTGGCTGCCCCTGGACTGGGATCTGGATCTCTCCACAGACAGCACCTCTGTCCTTATTGGGACCAGCCTGGGGGAGGCCGGCAGGAGAGCAGAAGGGCTGAGGGTGGGCAGCTCAGCCTCAGAGCAGGAGCCAGGAGGGGACTGGCCATGACCCCAGGGTTACTCTAGACCACCTCACACCCATGCTCAGGGGCTGTAGCGAATGGGCCCCTACTGTCAGGGCAATGGTGGAGTCACGGGAATGCTGGGCTGCACGTTGAGAAGGAGCTTAGAAAGCCAGGACTTCCTTTTACACCTCACGATTCAGCAGGTGTTTGAGTTTGTGTCCCTGACAAGCCTTATGTGAAGGTCCCTCTCTGCTCAGTGGCACCAGCAGCACAGCGTGCGCAGGGAGAATCTTGATCTTCGCTGCTTTTTCAGAGACTTCAGGATCAAGCTGGTCTGAGCTGCCAGGCAATGGATGGAGGCATCCTTCTCTCTTGCTTGCAGTATTTCAAGTTCTGCAACACAAAGAGAGCCCAGATGAGCCCCTGTATGTGCAGAGACCCCTTGGCTCCCCCAGGCCCTGGCTCCCCACTCACTCCAGATGACATCAGCCAGGGTGTCCTCACTCTGCTCTCTCAGGTGCCGTGCAGCCAGCCCTGGGCACAGAGCTCCATCAGCCCCTGCTCCCCAGTGTACATCCAGCAGCGTGGCCCCTGGCCCTGCCTGACCCGCTCAGCAGCCCGGGGCTGGCACTGGGCAAGGCGGCCACCAAAGCCACTCACAGTGGGCACAGGGAGACCAAGCCCTGCCCGTGGCAGCCCCAGGGCTGGGGGGGACGGGGCCAGGCTGCCCCAAGAGGGACCCTGGGGACTGGGACTCACCAATGAACCTGAGGGCCGCCTCTCGCATGGGGGCCTGAGGGCTCATCAGGTAGAGCTGGCTGTCCCACATGAACTGTTCAGCCCTGCTGCTGTCCTTGGCCAGCTGGGGAGAGCACAGGGGTGTGGGCATTTCTAAGAGGCTCCCGGCTGGCCAGAGCAGCCCCTCCTGCCAACACCCTGTGCCCCAGAGCCCTCCCTCATGCTGCAGCCATGGAGGGACATGAGGAGGCTGCTGTTCTTGAGACAGGGGCAAGGGTGCAGCTCCAGGCTTTGGGCCCAGGACAGGCCCAGCTGCAGAGCTCACAGCCCCAGCATGGTGTGGTGGGCAGTCCTCGCCCAGCCTGGTGCTCTTCCTCACCAAGCACTCGCCCATCCTCCATGTCTGCTCTGTCTGCACCAGGTGCTTCAGCTCTTTCCACTTCAGGAGCTCTGCTATAGCCAGGATGGCTTCCTTGGAGGCCTGCAGGACAGAGGCTGGGAGGTGGCACCAGGGCCTGTGGAAGGAGGCCTCACCCCAATGCCCGGGATCCCCTGGGGGTGTCAGCCGCCCCTCTCTGGGTCACTGCCCAGCCTGGACATCGGTACCTTGGCCACACTGGGGGCCTGGTCACTCATGTGAAGGACAAGCCTGACCAGAGCCTTCCACGAGTTTCTTCTCATGGCCTTCTTGTCCCTCTGCACTGTTTTGCCCAGCAGGTCTCTGAAGAGGCAGATGGAGCGCTCCCGTACACACTCTTCCTCCTGGTGGAAGGAGGAAAGCTGAGCTTCGCACACAGCAGCTCCCTGCCCGCGGGCAGCAGGGGCTGAGCTGAGCTGGCTGAGGCGAGGGGCGATGCTGCGGGTCCCAGCCCAGAGCGGGCAGCAGCAGCTCTGGGCTGCAAGGCCCAGAACCCATCCCAGGAGAGCCCAGGGGAGCGGGACCTGCTCCCAGTGCTGTCCCAGGGCTGGGCTGCAGGGCAGCTGGCATTGCCCAGGGTCCCGCTGTGGGGCTCAGGCTCCCATATCAGCCTTACCGCATCAAAGAGGTGCAAGAGACTATGCACCATCTTCACAGCCATGGGGCTGGCCTCACTCTTCTTCAGCTCTCCCAGCACATTTCGGCAGGCGTCCATGGCCATCATTGAAATGTCCCAAGACCGATCCCAAAGGAATTTCAGCAGCTCGGGAAGAAGGCCCTTCATTCTTCTTGCCTATGAAAAAGACAGTTTCCATTCCATGAAAACTTCTGTGGCTCTTCGGTCCCTAGACAGCCACCAGGCCACACCATAGCAGGCAGGGCATCTGGAGCAGTCAACCCAGCACCTGACTCACAGCCCAGGACAAACCAGCACCTTCCCTGAGACCTCAGACTCCAGGTGCCACATCTGTCCCTGACTGCAGCTTGCTCACCGTCTCGGCTCTCTCCGACAGCGTCACCAGGGCCCTGAGCACCAGATGGACCATTTCCCTTCTTGGAGAGCTCCAAAGACACAAGTTTTTGTATAGTGGACACACTTTGTAGTCCAGCAAATTACCATAGGCCAGCATCTGGAAGAAAGCAGAAAAGAGCAGGGGCAGAGGTGGCAGGGCTCCCCTGGCACAACTGCGGGCAAGGGCACGTGGGCTTTACCAGATGACTCACAGATAAGAAAATAAGGCAGGATTTCTGCTGTTGAGTGAAGATGTTGTTATGCCAGTCCTGCAGTTGCATATTCAGCTCCTTCAAAACCTTCTCCAGAGTCTGGCACTCAGAGAACATCCCCTTCCACAGACAGACTTTGTCACTGCAAGGCAGAGCACTGTCAGCAGGGCTGCCCCAGCCACTGCAGCACAGCCTGGGCCAATCCTGCAGGGCTTGGGTGCCCAGGGACCCTGCCCGGGCAGGTGGGCACAGCTGACAGGGTGTTCCCCACGGGGCTGGGAGCAGCGAGCTGGCTCTGGGCTGCCTGGACAGCTTTGGCTGCTGTGGGCCTGGGCTGGCAAGCGTGGTAGGATGGAGGGCCCTGCTCCCTTTTGGGATCCTGCAGTGTTCCTTGGGTCTTGCAGCCAGAGAATCTCAGGTGCCTCTCCCCTCAGGGAACAAGCCCTCTGGGCTCTCAGGGCCAGTACCTGAATATTGGGGCAACCTCCAGAGCTGTAGCAATGACCTGCCCAGGCCACTTATCCACCATCAGGGCAAGCAGTGAGTGAAAGCTGTGAGCGGTTGTATTTTTCTCATCACAGTACTCGAAGAGGTGTCTCACAATCTTTGGCACCTGCAGGGAACACAGGTGAGGCTGGTGCTGCCACTGCAGTGCAGCTGTGTCTTGGGCTGCCCTGCCCATCCCTCTGTCACGACTTAAAGGACACAGTTAGCTCATCTCAAAGCTCTGCCAAAGAAGGAAGTTCACATAAGATAAGCCACCACACAGGGTGCAGATTGCCAAAAGGAAGGCGATAATTCCAGCCTGAGCAGAGGTCTGGAATTAGCACACGGGACAAAATGCCACTGTGCAGACTGAGGGAAAAGCACAGACAGCAACCACAGCAAGACCCCACACCTGGTGAGGCAGGTCTGGCTACCTATCTGGACAAAAATCCTTTGGGATTTTTGGGAGAAGGAAGGAACTGCTTACAGAAGGCCAG